>NW_010146018.1:306-42158 GCF_000699245.1 Pterocles gutturalis
CTTGCATCCGATGCCATAGGTGCCTTCAGTTATTTTCAT
Source organism: Pterocles gutturalis (assembly GCF_000699245.1). Classification (NCBI taxonomy): domain Eukaryota; kingdom Metazoa; phylum Chordata; class Aves; order Pterocliformes; family Pteroclidae; genus Pterocles; species Pterocles gutturalis. The sequence continues at coordinate 346 of NW_010146018.1, forward strand.
TTTTTCCTACAGTGTACTACTGTGTTGGTTTGGATCTGTGTAAACACTACACCTACACAGTCAGTTGTGCTTGCTCCACGATTCCCTAGTAGCCCACAATGCATGTGCGTCCAAACTCCCATCTGAAAAGAAATAGCTTCCTCTGACAGTGCAGCTTCGACCTGAATCGGCTCCAGCTGATATGCAGCCAGGCTGCTTCAAGTGATGCTGATCTTGAAGGGTATGGACTCAGGCCAGCTCACAGCAATTAGTCGCAAGGTTAGGACTTACTCCTTAGTGAGCGGAGCAAATAGAGAGAGACTAATGCAGAGTTTCTACAGTATCAGAAGTATTTGTCCTTTTGATGTTTGTCTTGTCTTCCTTCTGCTTAAAGTGATTGCATCTCTGGAGGTCAAAAGAATCTGCAGTTCTGATCTGACAGGCAGATCTATCTTTTAATTTCTTCCCAGTTACTGTAGTTACTTTTAAATTCTTGCCAGTTATTCACTGACTTCTGAAGTGGTGATCTTATATGATATTTTTTTTTTAATGGGAAGTAACTACAATGGTAGTGTGATGCTTCAAGGTAGGGGAGACGTTTCTGCAGGACCACTCAGACCAATGCTTTAGAGAAAAGATCTTAACTGTTTAGTCTTTCATGCTTGCTGCACGTAGTCTATGTGACTTCAATAATGGAAAGGTAGCAAAATAGATTTCATTACTGAAAATGTGTGTGTGTGCGTGATGATACTTTGTTACTTGCATTAGTGTGTTTCAGATATTATTATTTAAATTGCTGACATAAATTCCTTGAAACAAGTGTATTTTACTTCTTTTCTCTCTCTTCCTAAAGAAAAAATAAACACTTACATTGACATGAGTCTACAGCAGTTTATCACCAAAAAATTTTCTAGGACCTCTAACAAAACAAGAAACAACAGTGAACTGACAGGTTTGTACACTGAGGCCCTACTGTAGAATAAACACTCAGTTCTTGAAAAGACCAGACTGCACCTGTAAAAGTTTCTCAGGTAACCCTCAAAAGGAAAAAGGTAGACTTATAAAGGTTGCTTACCTGAAATGAGTCTTTAAAAAAAGATGTTTTAGTGAAAATAGATAAGTTTAAGTCAAATACATAAACAGATGACCTAAATACATAACTTACATTTTCAATTTGCATGAGTTGTGTTTATCTGGAAAATAGCAGTAGCTTAATTACAGACCCTATCCTGCAAGAGTACCCTTAGGCAAAAGGATTTTTTACATCCACCTGGAGACTCATTGTGATTTCAGTCATAGCTTGATAGTAATAATGTCTTTAGCTGTAATACTCGGGTAAAAAGTTTCCACTAGCCTCTCAGATTTGCTGATATAGTTCTTGTAACACTGTGTTATCCACATGGAATTACAAATTATTGAACTTTAAAACTAATCTCAGACACTTTCCTTTTCTTAACTCTGAGCTTTTATATTGTGGGGTTTTTTTATTTGTTTCCCATTGCAATCCTGTATTTAGTTTTATGCTGGTACCACTGAGGTGATTTGCTGTGATGTGTGAGCAAATTTAGTAGGAAGAATAGAATACCTTTAACTAGTGTTACTTTGGAAGACAGTTAACCATCAACAGCTGATGGAACTTGGGTGTACAGGGCAGCAGATCTGTAGAACATGGTCCTTCTCAAGAAATAATGAAAACTATTTTTTTTTTAGGTAAAGTGTGGGTTTATAGTTTTCAGAGATCAGTTGCAGGATTTCTGTTTTTACAGGTACAAATAGGTCAGTGATCCACATTGCATCTCTGACAGCTTTGTCAATGTGTAAAGTTGTTATGCTATTTTTAACATAATTTGTCTATATAGTATAATGTGGTTTTTTGTTTTGTTTTTAAAGTTTCATGTTTTAAATCACAACACGTTTAAAGCCAGTGGAATGATGTCTTTTATTGACTGAGGGTCTACTCGAGATTTATAACAAGCATAGGTTTGTTTTTCGTGGTGGGAGTGTGCCTGTTAAGTCACTTGCTTTCAAGCAAATTAAGTATTGATGATCTGAGTTTGTATTTGAATGCCTGAATAACTAGCTTGATCTTTTGATCTGTACAGACAGTTATGCATATTAATGTCAACTGGAGGAGGATGAATACAGTTATGGCAGCCAAATTTTGGACATCAGTACGTTGAAAGAGCTGGCCAGCTGAGCCATTTGTGCCATCTATCTTTAGAAGTTTTAATTTAGGTGCTCTAAATTGGCTGTGGAGAAAGTTCAGTTTTTTCCGCTGCTCTTGACAGGGTATTTGTGATCATCTGTTTAGGTGTCTAAATAGATGGTATGAATCCCCTTTCGCGCAATTCCTTGTTTTATCTTTTGTATCCAGAATAATTTGAACCTTGCACGAGACAAGGGGCGCTAGCATTTAGTGGTCATGCTGATGCTTTAAAGAATCTGATGTAATGCAATTTTTGCTTTGTAATTCCATTCTGATGTCAATGTGACATTCTCTATGCCAATGTATGCTTCTGCCATGGAATCTGAAATTTGTCAGATGTCTTGCCACCTGTAGCCATGAGGCTGTGATTGTGATTGTCTCTTTACCTTCTGTACTAGTCTGTGTAATCAGTGTTGTACTCATGTTCTACAGGAACAAAGGCTATGTTTACAGTCATTTCTGGTATAGCCAACACAGGTAAACAATTCAAAGCCAAAGTGAAATCACCTAAATGGACTGGTCTGTGTGGATTTTTGAAGACTGTCCACCATTTCTCCATTATAGGCAGAATTCTCTGCAGCATCCTGCTATTGCTTCTCATACACACCTGCTGTCAGTACAGTGCATTCTTAAGCCTGGTTTTTTTGCAGATTTGTGGAGTAACATTTTGTTAGGCTGGTTTAAAAGTGGCAATTGACAATGTAGTTCTCATCTAGATAAGTAATTTACCCTATATTCTACAAACTACTGTGACAGAAAGACAGATAACAGATGTTATATATATATGGAAATACTGTCTTGAGAAACATATCATCTGCATGAAAGATGTTTAGCTATGTGGGGTTTTTTCTTCAGCTTTTTCAGATCCTTAATGCCACAATTTTACCTGCTCTGTTTTTTATTTAACACATTGCTACTATGTGACATAGTACTGAGGTCCCACTGTCAGCTGGGTGGGGTAGAAGAGGGCCAGGTGCTTTACGCTGCTGAGTTCAGTACCTTCATGCAGTATTGTGTGTGCTCCACAGCTCTTGGTTTCCTTGTGGAAGGTGTTGAGTTTAACTTCTTGAATCAATCCATTAGGTTTGTTTTTTATTACATTGGCAGTTCTTAGCTTGTAATTGTTTGGTTCATTATGGTGTATGTAATATTTCTTGCCACGGCTGGGACATCTAACACAAAGTAGATATAAGCAGACTGACAAGTTTAAAGGCTTGTCTGTTGTCTTTGAATCGATTGTGGTCTGTCATACTAACTGTAGTTGTTTGTCATTTGAAATGCTTGACTTAGATTCACAATGATACATAGACTAAGGTGGGTGTTTAATTATTTCTGCAAATCAAAAATACTAGCTTTATGAGTTGATTGATCTTGGCAGTTAGCAGCTCTATCCACTTAAGAACTCATTCAAGATATTGGTTTTGGGGTTGTGAGGTTTTTGTGGGTTTTTTTGGTTTGGGTTTTTTGTTTGGTTTTTTGTTGTTTGGTTCTTCCCCCCCCCCAAATAGAATTCGTAGCAGTATTCCAGTAATGAAACTTTTAAGCAGTTGTCCAGGCAGGAGTGAAACCTTATAATTGTTTTTTCAGTATTGGTGACTTTCAAGAGGGGAATAATTTAATCAGTAAAGCTGGATAAGTTAGAATCTCTTGAGGGAATTTTTTTACATTTACACGAACTAAAGTGGTTGATTACTGCAAGTATTGTGGTATATGCTTGTATACATGACACTGTGCTACTTAATATCTCCTTATTCTCTGAAATAAGATTAAATGCCTCACCTATTGGAAATAGAGAAAGAAAAAATTCTGTGTAACAGATGGGAAAATGAGGCTCAACAGCTTAGTGACTCCATCTAGCATAATTCATGGGGTCTGTTCTAGAGCTGGGAGATGAATTCTGATTTCCAGGGACCTACTCCAGTGGTTCAACCACAAAGTTACTGCTAGCTCATTCTTATCAGTAACAGTTACCATATGTTCCCTTTGATGTAAGGAACCCCCTGTGGTATGCTTAGTGCTCCGCTTAACTCTTTTTGGAGGAAATGTGCTGCTTTTTTTTAAAAAAAAATATATTCTTTTTTAAGTGAAGCAATTCAATCATGTAAAAAGTATCACATCTTCTAGATACATTCTTGTTGTTAAAGTCTGTTTTCTGGAACAATTTCTAGGGTTCAGTTTAGTTTAAGTAATTAAATTTCCATTTAATTTCAAGAATTAATTTATTAAAACATGCTTAAGTGTATACAGAAGATATGAACAAAAAATATTTTGTTGTGATTTAAAATGTCCAGCAAAACATAGCTTTGAAAAATAAAATCTTCCTTGTGCTGCTGGCTCAAAAGGTGGTAGATGTAATCAGACCATGATGAATATTATTTGTATTATTCTTCACATAACATGATTGATGAAATTAGTTACTGTTAGAACTTAGACTTGCATGTTAATTTTTTTTTTTCACTTAACAGGGAGTTTTTCTCTTCCTGTCTTCCAGCAGTTGACATTTGTTGTATAGTCACCTTGGAAATCCTGAATTTTAGGAAATAGTGAAGTTGGTCCATAGCTTAGTCTCTATTTTAGTTGAATTTATTAAAATAGCTAAATGACAAAATGAGCATAAACGAGTAATGCTTTAGTTGACTTCAGTATTAAATTTCAACCCATGTCATTTGTCATGCAAAGACATTCTAAGAAACCAATTCATACCTGAAAACCTGTGTCTGCATTGGAAGGAATTGCAGCACGCAGCCTTGCTGTGCCTGTTGGCTCTTCCAGCTCATGGGGGAAGGACCTGGCATGTACTGTTGTGTGTGTCCAGTCCCCTTTGGAAGGAGCCCAAGCAGGCACAGGGCATTTTGATGGGCCTGGGGCTGCAAGTGACAGTGAAGGTGAAGCGCACCTGCCTTTTCCTGCAAATACGGTCTTGGTAATAAGATTTGTATACTGTCATGTTCTAGAGTCACTCTTAGGATAATGTGTGGGAGCAGGGAAGGAATTTCTTTTATTTTCATTTATACAGCAATGGCTGGATATATTGAAATAAGTGATTTCTGCGTGTGTGTCTCTTCTTCCTCAGATGAGCAGATGAACAGAGAATAAGTGGTGTGGTTTTTGGTTGGTTTTGTTGTTTTGTGTTTTTTTTCTTTACTAAGGCTGCTGAATTGATGTGTTATGTGTAATAATTTACAACCCATATAGGTAAGGAACTAAATGAAAGTTTCACTTCCCTTTTGTTTTTGGTGTTGTGGGTTTTTTTAACAAATGAACGTACATGGTTTGGAGCTTGTTTTAGCTGCAGAAGGTGGTTGGCCTGGACAAAGATTTTATGATACCATATGTCTGGCATCGGGGATAATGCTGTGGCTCTTGTCTGACTTCAAGCTGAGTTAATTCAGAGAATTAAACTCACTGACAACTGCAAACTTTTAGTTTCCTTTTCTGACCTGACTTGGCACAGGGCTGGACAAATGCCAGTGCCAAGGAAAGCATCACAGTAGAGGAGAGAGGACTGCTTTTCTGTATTGTTGAAATATACTCTTGAGTCTTCTTAGATAAGAAGTTAGTCAAAGTTGCCCAAGTATCCTAACTTAAAGAAGCTGGGCTTTGTACCTAAGTGATCTTCATGTTAATGGCTTATATCTAAGGTTGATTGTTTGCAGAGAGGCAAGTTTCAACGTCCTGCTGTTTCTTTTAATACTCAGCAAAGGAAGAAGTCAGTCACCTTAGTCAATAAAGTTTAGAATAAATTATGTGGAATTAATGGAACTTGAAGAAACAAAGTTTTGTATAAAAGCAATACTTGCAGTAATTTTATGTTTCATAAAAATAAATATTTATATCTTTAGGTTTTTGTTTGATTTTTTTAAAAAATTAGGTTTTAATACTTGTATGTACTATTTTTAGCACAGTTGTGATGGGTTTGCCCTTGGCTGGGGGCCAACCCACACACACAGGTTCACTCAGTTGTCCTGTCCATCTTCGTCCCCGTTCCCCTCCCCCCCAGGGTAGGGGAGAGAATTAAAGGGGTAAAGGGGAAAAAAGGACTTGTGGGTTGAGATAAGAACAATTTAATAACTAAACTACAATAATATTGGGAATAATAATATATACCAATACACAAATGAGTGATACACAGTGAAACTGCTCACCACCTACTGACCAAGGCTCAGCCTGTTCCTGGCTAATGATCCCAGAGCAGGGAGAGTCCTGAAACCACAACCCCGGAAAAGACAGGAGCATGAGCGTCCAAGAGACCGAGAGCGTCCCAGACTAAGAGCTGACCGGGGTGGGGGGGAGAAGGGCTTGGGAGAGCGACCACCTGGAGGAAGATGATCCAGAACCAAAAAAGGGAACAATCTTCTGGAGGGTCCTCACCTATATACTGGGCATGACATGTATGTTATGGAATAGATTATTGGCCACTTTGGGTCTCAGTCCTGAACATAAGATCAAATCCTGGGCTAGTAACTGGGGCTGTGCTCCCTCCCAGCTTCTCCTGTTTGCAGATAGCCAGAGAAGCTGAAGGACCTTGGCAGCCACGTAAACATCACTTTTTATCAGCTTTCTTCTGAGCACAAATCCAAAACACAGCCTCTTGCTAGCTATTATGAAGAAAGTTAACTCTGTCTCAACTTAGCCCAGGCCAACAGTATGTGAAAAATGTGTTGAATGTATGCTAGAAGAGAACAGCTAAAGAAGTGTAAAGTGGTAGCTCACTTCTGCTACTTACATTAATAAGTTGTAATCAGGTCAGGGTTTAGGTAAGTGCTTTGGATCTGTGTGGTTTCACAGCTCAGGAGTTAGGGCACAAGTCATTAATTCAGATCCTATTAAAGACTTATATTTTAGTTAAGCACTGGAATAGATTGTGAAAACCCCATTACTGAAGATTTAAGAAGGGGTTAGACATAAACGTCTTGCGAGTGATATTGTAGGAATAGCTGATTATGCCTTGGTGCACTGAGATAGATTTGTTGACCTCTGAAGGTCCTCTCAGTCTATTTTCAACTATTTTTCTGTGGACCTACGAATTTTTTTTTCAGGGTAGCTCATTGCTGCTTAGAATAGCAAGTTTGAGCGTGTACGGTTCGAAAGGCTTTTACTGAATGTAGTTCCATGCAGTGCCTTGTGTTGCTAACAGCACATTTGTTATTAATGTTTCAGTGAGAATACTGTATTCTGTGCTGATTTGAAGCAAGCCAGAAGCATTGTTACAGCTTTACTCTGTTTGAGGATCCCACGGTTCTTGAGCTTTAGTTGTCAGTTGAGAGTCCTTTGAAAACACCAGAGTGCAAGTCCTCAGATCTACAGATGGCCAGTGTTTTAATGACTAAATATTAAATAAGACTAAAAGTTTTTGTTGTGTTTTAACCCCAGGTGGCATTAAGCATCATCCAGCCACTCGCTCACTCCGCCAGTGGGATGGGGGAGAGAATCAGAAGAGTAAAAGTTAGAAAACTCAGGAGTTAAGATAAAGACAGTTTAATAGGTAAAGCAAAAGCCACACAAGCAAAGCAAAACAAGGAATTAATCCATCTCCAGGAAAGCAGGGTTCCATCATGTGTAACAGTTACTTGAGAAGACAACTGTCATAACTCTGAATGTCCCTCCTTCTTTCTTTTTTGCCCAGTTTTATATGCTGAGCATGACATCCTATGGTGTGGAATATCCCTTTGGTCAGTTGGTCAGCTGTCCCAGCTCTGTCCCCTCCCAACTTTTTGTGCACCCCCAGCTTCCTCACTGGTGGGGTGGGGTGCGAAGCAGAAAATGCTTTGGCTTAGCAACTGCTCAACAGTAACTAAAATATCCCTGTATTATCAATACTGTTTGGAGCACAAATCCAAAATACAGCCCCATACTAGCTACTACAAAGAAAATTAACTCTATCCCAGCCAAAACCAGCACACTGTGTGTTTTGAAATATTTATTTTTGGTATCCTAAACTTTATTTCAGAATATTTAAAGGTGAGGAAAAGTTTTTTATTAAATCCTATAACTGTGTTTAAAAGTTGTTGGGTAAGTCTGGCGGTTTTGGTAGCTGAAAAAATAGGAATTTCCTCAAAGAAACTTCAGACTTACACAGGTTATTTATTTAAATTATAATTCCAGAGCATAGCTAAAACATTGCCTATGTTACTCACTGGCATGTTATAACTTCTAAATAATGATTTTTTAAATGGTGTGATTCAGATGTCTTATCTTGTCTGCTTATTTGTGTACTCAGAACACCATAGTGCACTGATACACAGTTTATAATTATTGATTTGTCCAACTGTTAAGTCTTAAGAATATAACACTTTTTTACTGTATCTTAATTGGGGGATTTGGTTCTGCTACAAGGCACCAGTTACATGGAAAACTCAGTAGTTATATGATATACTGAACTCTGTTAATAGTATAACGGCTGGTTACTAACTTATATGCTCAAATGGTGCCAAAAGCTATAACTGGTATCAATTTCATAAGAGGTTTTAAAATAACTGACAAACATAGTTGGATAAAAAAGTTAAAATATTTGGCAGAGAGGTTACTTAAGTGTCTCAAAATAGTCTAGCAGTAGTCTAAACACAAAGCAGAGATGTTTGGGGGGAGGAAGAAGATATACGGCGGTATCTAATATTGAAGCAGCTTTGTGGACAAACTTACATCCTTCAGAAAAAAATTCTATTAAAACTGTAGGAAAAAACATGAAGTTCAGTAAGGCAAGTCCAAATTAACAGAACTTGAATCTGCAAACGGAATATGAGAATGGAGGTGCTAAGCTACATTTAAAACTTCAAGCATATGCTCTCTGTTATATTATTGATGAAACTAACAGGAAAAAATAGGAAAAAATGAGTACTACAGGAAACAATGATTTATCCACTTAATATTTCAAGTAATATGGTTTAGATACCTGTAAAAAATTGTGTGATGTGAATGGTGGGTACCTGACATTGTTACTAAAATAGGATGTTCTGCACCAAATTGGTAAATTCACATTGCTGTTACAGGTGCTAGATGGTGTGTTTTACATAGAAGATTACCCATTTGGGTCTAGTGCTAATCGGAAGGATATATGGCAATAGCTTTAGTTTTATTGTGCAGGTGCCCAAGGCAGTACAATTTTGCCAGACTTCTGGGATGAATTGGATCTCTTGCATTAAATGTTGTCACCATAATTCTTACAAGAAAAAGGAAACATTACAAGTGACATTAAGACTGTAGATCAATATATAGTTGTAGCGTGTAGAGTGCAGGATATTCATTGCTTTGCGAAAAGTTAATTGATTGTGGGTGGGATATGGGCTACATTTCTCGATGTACTCCTTTCTTACAAAGGATTTTATATTTTCTCAATACCAATACCCTAACATACGCCACTACTTACTGTCTCTTGGTAAAAGCCTTTAAATTGTCTTTTTGCCAGGAAAATCAAGTACTTGTTTATACCATAAGAATTCAGTGGGTTTAAACCTGTAATTTTTTGATTGCTAGAAATATTGATGGTTGACTTCCTGTTTTGTAGTTAATTGTCTTTTGTGTCAGAGGTTCTGCTGTTTCATATGGGGGACATTCATGTACCAGCTGCCTAATGCAGATTCCCTGATGCAGGTTCCCTAACTAAGCTTAAACCCTAGCTGCTTTATGCTTAGTTAGGGAACCTGTAGGATCTCTTCTGTGTTCCTGTCCATGTGCCTTCAGGAAAAATGCTGGGACTTAACTGTATTTAAGTGTTCATTTCTATCAGTTTTGTGAAATGTGACAACAGATTTAAAAGCTTTTGGGAGTCAGACTAGGAGCTACTTTAACATTACTGTTTCCACTGGAAAACAGAGTAGGAAGTGTAATTTGAGTGGATGGGATTGTAAGTTAACTTTATAGGGGATGTGCACCCTCCTTGAATGGCATAAATTGATAGCTGATGTGTTTAGGTGTAAATAGAAACTTTCTGTGGACCTTTGCTGATATTTTATCTTATAGTTTTCTTGTGCTGTCATCTGAAATATCTTCTGCTTTTGGAGCCAGAGTGCTGGCAATAACCAGATCTTTGATGCATTCTGCTTGCTTGGTGCCCCACCATGGGAGAAGTGCAGCTGAAGAACAATCAAGGTCTAGAGTCTCTGCCTTTTGAATTAGACCTATCTGTACATGTGAAGGATACTCAGCCTTCTCTTACTCTGTATTCATCAGACTATTGTATCTAGTACCAATCTGTTGTGTCATTGAGACATGCCCTTGGTTCTAGTTAGATACTAGAGTGAGTCTACACCCAGCAAAACGGAACCTGTTTCGTTCGCTCACTTCTTAAGTGTGCTACTGACCTCCTTGCTCCACAGTGGTTTAGATATTGCCACTTCTGATAGGAGCCATTTGGCTTTACATTTTAACTCATAAGAAAGGCAGTATGCATTGTAGACTTCCTGAATACACAGCTCCTTTCCATTTAATAGTATCATATACTAGCAAACCATAAATCATATATACATATTCTTCTTTACCTTACATGGCTCAGACTGTTGTGAGAAAAACTGGTTCTACCATCCAGTGATTCCTTTAGCATAATCATTGCTTGGGTAAACCTATTTAACAAGATCTTGCTGATCCAGTGATCTGGCTCAGACATGACTGCATGGCGCACATGCTGATTTCTTGAGTTCGTTCCTAGCTCCAATAACTGTGTTAAGAGTGCATTGCTTGAATTCAGCTGAAATGTAACTGAAATCAATGCAGGATTAAACAGGAAAGCCAAATTGTACAAAACAGTTCATTTGTGTTTGCTGTGGTTTTTTTCTGGTAGACTGATAAAATGTTGAAAAAGTCAATGAGGTTAAAGATCAGAGCCTTTTTAAAAACAGTGGTTGATCTTGCCTTTTTGTCTTCAGAGAGAGGCCTCTCTCAAGTTTCTGATAGCATGTTCCACTTTAAACTATGTTTCAGTTGCCGTAAAATAGTAAGCATGAGTTCTTAAAGCTTACTGTGTAGTAAATTCTTACTTAACCTGCAGTTCATGTACGTTGTTATTCAGTTGAATGATTGTTGTAGCAGGAATCACTATTTCTGAAAATCTGCATGTAGAGTCAGTTTAGAGCACATGGCTTTACTACACACGAGTTACCATATTTTAGGTCCCAGAGTTTAGCCCTCATTAGTTGTTAGGACATTATAGACTCCTTTCCAGCTAAAGTAAATTGATTTGTTCTACTGTGTTTCTTCTCATTTTTTCCCTATTGTTGAGGTACTTTGGAAGCTATCTTGTGGCATGAATGGAATATAGAGATACGTAGCTAAAATACAAATGTTAATATAACTTAACTATATGCTATAGATTTGACAAAAGGGAAAATATATGACTTGTGGCCTTGGTGGTAATGTTATTTGTATACACAGTATGCTTCCTCATAAACAGACTTTGTTTAAAACACTCATTTCTGTTACTTAGCTAAGGGGGACTTTTTATGGTCTTCTATTTGATATTTTCAACTTTTTATGTATCATAACAAAGGATAGTACAATATTCCGTATAAGTAAAAAGCGTTGCAGTGGGGGGAATTGAGGCTTTTTGGAGCATCATCTTATCAAATTACCCTTAGCTGAACATCTGGAAGGTGTAATGCTGACTGCCCTTGATTGAGACAGCTTATAAAGATTATATTCACCTCTGTAGTAACCTGTAATATGTGAAGCTGATTTCTTGCTAGTCCTCCCTCATGGAAAGATGACTTCTGGAGTAGGTCAGAGTTGTACTAGTAGTCTCTAGTATCTTACCAAACTCAGTTAAGATGAGAAAATGGCAGTGTTACCATGTGCCAGAACTCTGCACTGGATAGACAATCAGAAACCAAGCCTTCTTCTTCTCTCCACCCCCTTTAAAAAAAAATAAAAAAATTTTTGTCATATTTGGGCAATCCATAATTCTTGTAATTTAGCTTTATCCAGCTGCATCTTTTAGCAAAAGAACGCTCAGGAAAAAACTTGCTAGAGAACTGGTAATTGTCTGAGTTTGAACATTCAGTGTGTTTCCAGTATTTGAAAATTAGAATGCATAAAATGTTGGGATTTAATCTGTCACTTCATATAAAAGATTCTCCTCCACCCTTGTGCGAGCTGGAAGACTATACTAGTGAGAAGTTGTTACAGAAGAATCTGCTGAAAAAGTGAACTGTGGGAAGAAATCTCTGAGCAGCTTTTACTAACTTTCTAACATCTAGAAAAGAGGTATCCATACATGCATGTAACTTTATCTTAAGTAAATTAAGTTCTGAAAAATAGATTAATTAGGCCTTGTGTTCTCCAGGGAAACAATGCACAAATGAACTTAAATTCTGCCTCCAGTGGTAGTGGAAACTATAACTCTTTAATAGTTTTTCATTGGTTTCTAAAATCTTTGAGGAAAAATGTCTCTTAGAGATTCTCCAAATATAGTGTCACTGACAAGGAAAAGAAGGATTTTGTTGACCAACAAGGTATTTAAGCTTTTTAAAAATCTTTATGGCTAAATTTCAAATTCAAAAGCGTATTTCTGTATGGCTTTTTAGAATGTTCCTTAGAAAAGTACAGAAAGTAGTAAATGCTGGCTAATAAAATTAGCATTGTGTTCATAGTTTTTATAAGGCCTTGCCGTTATAAATGTTCTTGAAGTAGTCATGGTAAAGTAAGGACTGACTTGCTACATCAGATCTTGCTTTTACAGTCTGTTTATCTGTTCTTTGTGCTGTTCAGTTTTCATCAGGTTTAACTCTTTTGCAGAAACTGTGGTAGTGGAAAATAATGTCTAGCTTTGTAGTAGTAAGCCTTCAAATGCCAGATTGTTTTATATATTTCTTACTGTGACTTCATTCAGTTTGATAATGCATGAGGATCAAAGCAAGAGTGGCATTGTGTGCCGGCAGTATGCAGTCTTCTGTGTTTACTTTCAGTGTTGGGTTTTTTAAAATGGGATATGTAGAGGAGAACACTTGATCCTGTACAGTATCATGCCATAAAAGGACATCTGCCGTGTATTTATTTCTGTACTTGGATTCCACCTTTCTAATAACTTGCTGTGTCTGTTTTTCACAGAATGGACAGCAAATTGTGGATGAACCTATGGGAGAAGATGATATCAACCCACAAACTGTGAGTAAAATATGGTTGTAATGAAGATGGATAGTACAATATTGTAGCACACTCGTATCACTTAATTTACTGGCAGTTTTTCACTAATGTTTTGTTGTTTAGGTTTACTTGACATGAGATGCAATCTAGGATCTTGATTTTCTTTTTTAAGAAACTGGCTCTCTTATGTGTGGTTTGGTATTGTACTATTTGCTCAGATGAACTTTTATGCTTTCCCTAGTACTTTTGTGTGATATAGGCTCTCCATAGTATTTTTAGCATGAGGAAGGCTTTCCTGTGGAAAGCATAAAGCTGAATATGGTAGAAATTATAATTGGGGGTTGGGGAGTGAGGAGGTTTGATAGTTAAGATGTGTCTAGTTAGAGCATTCCTGAATAGGAAGAGAGGTTGAGCTCCTCTTTTCTTATCTTAGCAAACCTTAAAAACATGTAATTCTTTTTTACTGTCCACTTTTCCTAGTGCCAGTGAGCAAAGCACTTCCATTGGCTTCTGTTAGTCTCATCAGTGCATAGGTGAAAATATTTTACATCTGTGAGTTCCAGAGTATGCCTTATTAGTAGTTGGTTTCAGTTGTGGTCCTGTCACAACAAAGGATTCTCTCATTGTTAAATTCCACACAGATTCAGTTGCAGATACATGTGCACTTACTGTATAAAACACAATTTTTTCAGTGTGGCAGTGTTACACCATAGCTTTTGCCTTTCTAGTTTCATGTGCAAGGTGTAACAGCAGCTGTCACCTTTGTTTTTCCATACTGTCATAAGATTTCTTGGCAGTACCTGTCCATGCCCTTTTTTGTTAGCATTAGTAATTTCGTATTTTTCTTATTAACCTGTGTAAAACTAGATTATTTGCATCATAAACCTTCATTAGCCTGGAAGGTTTTTTCTGTTCCCTTTCTCCACAGAACCAAGAAACCAAGATACCAAGTTTTAGGTCCTCTTGCTGGGCTTCTGGTTGAAAAGTTGACATGTGTCACGTTGGAGTGCATTCAAGAATAGCAAAGCTAGTCCACTGAGGCCCACAGGTTTAAGTCTCTTCTCTGTTGATGTGTGTTCCAACTTGCCTCTTGTGATGCTACTTTGCTTAAGTTGGAGTGGAAGAGAACTTCAGTTCATTGGTTCAGAACTGACAAAGCTAAGGGCTCCAGAAGTGTGTGCATGGAGATATTTGAAGGTGATAGCTGTAGGTATCAATTTAGATGGTGACTTAAGACCCCTTCCCTGCCTCAGGTAAGATGCTAAATGCTGGAACGTGCTTAGTGAAATTTTCATAGTGTTGGAATAGCCAAAGGCAGAGGCTGAACTATTCATGTAGATTTTGAGTGTTTACTGTAAATCACATCTGGACAGTAAGCGTTAGAGAGCTCTGAACTAATGCATTGTGAAGCACGCATAGGTGTAGAGTGATCACTCAGAGCTTGAAATGGCAAGTGAACACAAATAAAAGTTTCTACCCTTTTTTTTCTTCCTTCCCCATAACTTTTTTTTTCATTTCAGCTATCCGTAAATTCTAAAAGCTCATATGTTTTATTCCTTCTGCTTTCAGTTTTCAGTAGTCTTTCAAGGGAAGATCAAGGGTGAGGAAGGACTGTGAAGCTGTAGTTTCCATTGCTCTTGTTTTTGAAAGGCATTACTGAAAGGAATTCTTAACCCTGGCTTCTTGAAAATAGAGGTTACTGCTAAAGAGAAAATCACAGTCAGGAAGGTTCATTGATAATTTAAGTTCCTTATCTTCATGTCAAACTTGGAGTTTACAAAATTTCATAATGTGAAGATACCAGTGAGTTCAGGTTTGTTACTGCTGTGCCTGTGACTTTTTCCCAGACATGAAGGCAACTTTAGAGTTTACCTGTGGTTTTGTGTTAGAGTACTAGCTGACTGTTAAGCCTGGTGATAAACGGCCTTACCAATAAAACACAATTTTTGGAACTCCATGTTTGGTTGGAGTTCAGGTTTTATATGCTGGTATTGCATATTATGCAGACTTCAGCGTGTAATTAGATGGTCAAAGCTGTTTCCATCTATGCAGCATGGGTCTAATTGCAATGCCATAGCAGTTTCTCTGCTGAAGTTGTGGACAGAGACAGTTTAGATAATGAGTGGAGTTGCCTTTTTCTGTGTTTGTTTTCAAACATACCAGTAATACATGTAGCTCTTAAGCTGATACGAAAATTAGAAGGTTAAAAGCTTGCACTGTATAGCTGCTTTTGGTTCCTCTTTATAGCATGCAGAGCTCTGCTGTCTTTAACATGGTGAAGAAACAAGGCAAGTGCTGACAGATGACTCTAAAGTAATGCAGTGTTAAAGAGTAAGAAACGAATAATATTTGCATTGTTAGAATGCAACACCAGGGCGAGATCATAATATTCTGCGTAACGTAGACTACAGTGCTTACTTGAATCCTTATTTGAACTGGAACAACTCTTTTTGGGAAAGTGTTCAGTTTTGTTTTGGTTTGTTAATTTATTATGACTAGTACCATGCTTGATGATCATTTCCTTGTTTATAGTCTGTAACTTCACCTTCTTATGAACTTCTTTGTTTTGTGTTCATCTGCTAAAATTATATTCTTTATCTATTGTATTGGGTTTACGTGACAAGGTTTTAGTAGTAGGGGTGGAGGGTGGCCTCTGTAAGAAGAGGTCAGGGGCTGCCCCACCATGCAGGACAGAACCTGTTCCAGCCAGCTCCAAAATGTACCCACCACTGGCCAAAGGTGAGCCCATCAACAATGCTGGTGGCATACCTCTGTGATAACGTGTTTACAAAAGGGTAAAACGCCCTGAGCAGCAGCTGTGAGAGTAAAGAGTGAAGAAGCATGAGAGAAGCAGCCCTGTGGATACTAAGGTGAGTGAAGAAGGAGGGGCAGGAGATGCTCCAGGTGCCAGAGCAGCCTCTGGAGAAGACCATGGTGACTGCAGGTTCTTCCCCTGCAACCCATTGGAGGACCGCAATGGAGCAGATATACGCTCTGCAGGCTGTGGAGGACTCCACACTGCAGCAGATAGATGTGCCTTGAAGGAAGCTGCAGCTTGTGGGGAGCCCATGCTGGAGCAGGCTCCTGACTATCACCCATGGAGAGAAGCTGGAGCAGTCCATTCCTGAAGAACGGGACTCTGGAGAAGAGACCCACGCTGGAGCAGTTCTTGAAGAACTGTAGCTTGTGAGAAGGACCCGTGCTGGAGCAGGGGAAAACTGAGGAAGCAGCAGTAGAGACAATGTTAAAAACTGACTACATTTCCCATTCCTTATCCCACCTGTGCTGCTTTGGTGGGGAGGAGGTAGAAAAGTAGAGAACGAAGGAGTGAAGTTGAGCCTGAGAAGAAGGGGAGGGCGGGGAAGAAAGATGTTTTTAGTTTTGTCTTTGTTTCTCACTATCCTACTCTATTTTTAATTGGCAATGAATAAAATAAATTTTCCCCAAGTTGAGACTGTTTTGCCCTTGATGGTAATTGGTGAGTGATCTTCCTGTTCGTATCTTGACCCATGAGCTTTTCTTCACCTTATTTTTACTCCTGTTGAGGGGGAGTGAGAGAGTGGCTGGGCAGTCAGCCAAGGTTAACCCACCCCAACTATCAAATTTCTCTTTCAAGATTTGATAACTGCGGGATTACTTACAAATGGTTTCCTGTACTTTTTTCAGACATTTCCAAACTGCTGCTTTTTGGGGGGAGCAAACTGTTTTAGTATAATATGAAAGTCAAAAAATTAAAACATTTCTCTGATATTCTTTCTGTCACGCTTGAGCTACTTGGTTAAGTTTGTTTTAGCTTTTTAATGACTCAGACCAGTATTTTATGAACTTATTTTACATTTATTTCTACATTGTGGTAAGTAAAATGTTTCCAATAGTGAAATAAAGTAATCTAGGTTTGTAAACAAAAACTTACTGTGACTGCTCAGTCAGTTTTATCTGGAAGCTAGCCTTTGCTGTGTCAGCTAATACAATACTACTTCAGCTAGGATGAAGTAGTATTTTAAATTACCAATGAACCGCATTCTTCTGTTTGACTTTGCACTGAAACAGAGCACTTATGTGATCACTGACAATTTATTAAATTTCTCAACTGTAACTGAGGACAGTAGAGTGAACAGGCCTAGCATGTTCTAGCACATCAGGTAAGAAGACAGTATTGTGGTAGGTATGTGAGGTATGCAAGTTCAGGATAGAGAGTTGCCATAGTTCTGTGGAGACAGAAGGTGAAAACTTGAAATACTGCATCTTTTTGCTGTGTTAAGTGTTTGGATATTATGCTGATAATGCAAATCAGATAAGAAATTTAAAATAAATGTTAAAGCTTAACACAGTTATATCTACATAGGAAGTCTAGTATTCTGTGTATCAAAAGATAAATTTCATTTTGTTGTATCCTTGCTCTTTCGGTCAAAAGTTAAGTTAATTGACAGAAAAGTCTGAATTGCATAGCTTTGATTCGAATTCAGTAGTTTGTTTTAAGAAGAGAAGGAGCTATAATGGTACATGCCTGTTTCTGAGAAGTGCAAGATGCTCTATGGTTCAAAGTCTCGCTCCTCTTAAAAGAGGAATCATTCAGTGTTTTATTACAATGAATATACTGGTTATAACTGGCTTTATAGCTTGCTGTGAATGTTTTTTAGCTGGTATATCTCATAAATGATCTGGGTCCAGCAGGAAATAAATGTAAGAGCAAGTAAACAACTGGCTGAAGCTTGACCTAATGTGAAAGCTTAAGTGAACATAACTGAGAGAGGGGGAAGCTATTTAAAGCCTTTTATTTGCTACCTTTCTCACTTTTGTGCTGTCTGCCATTGCTTTCTATGTCCATAGAGATTGAGTAAATTAACTGAGCGAATTAATTGTTCTGAGCTCTTACAGTCATGATTTATGCTGTACTACTAGTTAAAGCTAACCAGGTACTTACAGCTGGTCCAGCAAGTACCTTCCCATTTTGTATATATGTGGAGAGCATATCATGTGTGCTGTGTTCTTTGGTCTATTCTGTTGTCTGAATTCAATTTAGCTGTTAAAACTCTCACTACAACTGATGTATTACCATTGCACTCTGCTAGCTTAAGCATCATGATTAAACATACAAAAATATTTGGTTCCAAGAATTTGTGAAAAGTTGTTTTCAGTTATACATTGTAAGTTGCAGGAAAAACTCGCCTGTATTTCTTTTTGGTAACCTGTAAGGACTGAAGATTACTTTTTTTTTCAGTAGTTTAAACAAAACTCTACTTTTAAATAAGCAGAATTAAAGCATACATAGAATTAAATAGAACTAAAGCATAAAGCAGTATATTAAAATCTGCTGATCTGGATTATGAAAAACTAAATTTCAGTGTCTGTCATCTGCTTATTAAAAATACATAAGATAAGTAAGACTGTAGTCAGTGGGTAGTCAAAAGGTAGATCAAGAATTCAGTAGTTAAAAATGTCTTTCACTTATTTTTCTTTAATAGAATTTAAATAAAATAACTATATGCAGTCAGGAGAGATGAAAATAGTGACCTCTGTCTTGCCAATTAGTGTTTTAAAAGAAGAGTTGATAAAAATGTGATCTTAGAAAAGGCTTTAAGATGTATTAGAAAGATAATTTGAAGCATGTGGGCAGTATAGTCTCTTCGTGGAAGTACTGAACTTGATCAGTCAATTATGTAGTATTAAAGTTAAGATTGTATATTACACATACATGTATACTGTACAATTTGCCATGAATCTATAAAACACTGGTCATCCTGGTGGGGCGGGTGCAGGGAGGCGTCAAGTTAGGGACAGGGAGATCACCTGCTAATTACAGTCATGGGAAAAAACAGCTCCCCGTCACTCAGGCAATAATACTAAAACTGGAGTAATCTGGGGTAATTTCATTGTGTCACCATCCATGAAATGAAGTGATTCAACAAAAAAAGCATAATTAAACTGACAAATGTTTAGATTTTAAAACGTTTGAGAGAGGCTTTAACTGATTTTTGTTTCACCTCAATTTTTAATATTATTGTGTTGTACTAGTGAGAACTCTTAGTTTTGAAAAACTTTTTTTTGCGTTTTGGCAGGTTGAAGTACTGTTTCAGGAGTGCTACAAACTTCTGTTGGATATTGCTCTTTGGGTGCTCAGTTTCCAATTACAAGAATAATCCTGTGTGTTAACGTGACAATGAACATATTTCTGATTGTTTTGATATGTTTGTTTTCCTTTTGCTGGTATAATCTTTACATTTCAGTTTTCTGTGTGTGTATTTTTGTTAGTATTTTGATGTAAATTGTTGGCTCTATGGTAGAGGTTGTAAGACATAACTAGAATTTCTTAACTATTACAGAAGTGTTTGAGTTGATAGGTATTCATAGACCACTGAGTTTGGGATTTCTCCTTTTTTTATGGACTGATAATTTTAGCTGAAACAGCTACTTGGCTAGCTTATCAGTAGTAAAGCAGTGACAATTTAAAATTTTTGTAGTTTTACTGAGAGAGGAGGTATACAGTCAAGTTATTCTTTCACATTGCTTATACATTCTTGAATGTGTAATTATTGCCTGCTCCTGTGGAAATCAAACTGATGAAGTTTTCTTTATAGCCATACCAATGCAATTGTTTGAAACCATAATATTACATAATTCAGTAAAACACCATGTTCGTTGTTGTGAAGTAAGTTGTAGTTTCTGTTAAAGCCATCCAATAACTTGTCGGTATAATGAAACAGTGTCCACTGTGTAGTGAGTGAAGGAAACAGTCTGGGTTACAAATACTGAACTTGGACTTTAAGGTTGTCCATAATTCTTATATTCCTTCCAATGTATTTACTAAATATACATATATGTACACATGTATTCTATATTATAATCAAATAACTTGGTTCTTGAACAAATATGTTTCCCAAGCAAACCATTTACATCTATAAAACTTGAATCCAGTTTTTCCCTTATCCATGGCCATATTTTCCTTTGTAAAAGGCAGAATACCTTTTTTTTCCTCTACTGTAATGAAATTGGAAGTTCATTAGCTTCCAAAACACTGTGCTTGGAATGAATTTTGCTAGAACCCTACAGTGAAGCGCATGCATCTTGTCTGTGTAAGAATGGACTTAGTGGTCCTTGCATAAGAAGTTACAGCATGCTCGTAGACAATGCAAAGCTTTTATTCTGAGATGTTAACAGTTAAATATCAAACCCATATAAAGAAGGCAAGTTCTGGAATATTTTTTTTTCCCTCAAGATGTCGTCAGATGTTGAAAAAAGTATACAGTAAAACTCTTTCATTGATGTCTTCTAGTGGATTTTTGGAGTGCCTTATTTTGCACTTAGTGGCTTAGCATACTTTCTGGATCTTGGTCAGAAAAATTAATAATTTGAGAGTGCAAGCAACATTAGACGTCAAGCTGCTTACTTGTTACGTGAAAAGAAAACAGATGGTAGCCCTGAAAAGCCTGTGAACTAGCAGATAGAAACTGCCATGCCCCCTGATTAATAGAATATTGCTGCTTTGGCTATACAAACATATTTATTGTGAATAGAAGTATATTATTCAGCTTCTGAAAACTCCAAAAAGTAGCTCTCTGTTCCTCAACTGTTGACCTTCAAATGAGGGCTTTTCATTCCTTATGTGTACTCTATCTGGTTTTTCCAGATAATTGAAGGCTATCCATACTACAGAGCCTTGTTTGTCTAACAGCATAAAGACTTAATTTGCATTATTTCACTTCTTGGACTGAGAGTATAGGAAGATTGTCAGTCTACCTAGTGGACTCCAATTAGACAAAATGCTTCAAGTGAACATCCCGCTGTGGCATGCATGTTTATTCAGAAAAACCTATGGATTCCTGCATGTTCGGTACTGCTTTGAGAGTTCCTCCAGCATCTTTCAGTTCTCCTGCTCTCTGTGGGCTGTGGGCCCCATTCTTTTGAATGTCTGGACAATAAATCTGATGACGTTTTCTCTTCATCTTTGTAAATTCAGAGCATCCCATTTAAAAGAAGATGGGAGAACTCACTTTATATCTCTGTACTGGATGAGGAAATGCATTGTGCAAGTGGAGTTCTGTAATTGACAGAACTGTCACTGATGAGCATAGCAAATGCCTTTTGTTTTGGAGACAATTATGTTTCGTGAGAAAACATGTATAATACAAACCCCTATCAAAGACTTCAAGGTAAGGGGAACATTTTGCTGGAGCAATTTGTCCTTGTTATCACAGACTTCCCTGTTGGCGACTACTGCCCTCTAACCTGTCTCCTTCTCATATGAAGGAATATTTTGAAGGGCAAGCTCTCTTCTCAGAGGTTCTCAAAATGAATTATGTAGCATATATCTTAATGTTTATGGCTGGCTGGTAGTGCTCTTTGGGAACCATGCAGGCTTTATTCTCCCAGAACGCAAGAAATTTCTTCCACCTGCTGCAGAACCATGCCAGTTACAGGAGAACTATTGTTATGAAGTAACCTCGCTGACCCCTGAGCACTGTGCTTTGTACTTCACTGGGAGGTCACATAAAAGGTTTGGGAGAGCGGTAGTCAGTAATTGTACAAATGGTGCAGTTGAAATGCCTTATTCCTGCCACCATTAGTGGATACAGCTTATCTGCAGCAGAATACGCTCGTACTCTTACGAGAAAAAAAGAAAGTGGTTATTTACCCACAGTGTCTTTTCAGCTTCAAAGAACATTGTGGTTAGTGTAGGTCTTACCACTCTCCATTTCTGTTTTAGCTTTCCGTGTTAGCATAGAGTTTCATTTACTGATCTGGATTGGAGAATCTTGATCACAGCTTTTAGTGCATTCGTACATGTTATTGACAAAGTAAGGCAGAGCTTGAATGGTCTCCCATTCATTTATTTTATTTTTTCTAAGTCTTTAAGTGTAAACAACTGTTGCTGTTAAACTGCAGTTATTGAGATATTTCAGTTTTGAGGGGCAAGTAGCTGGAGGTTTAAAACAATTGAAGAGAGGAAAGCTTCAGGTAACTTTGTACTATTTATGCAATACTTGAAATCCTTTTGTTTTAGTAACCTCTTTGTGTTCAAGAAGCTTTTTTTAATCCCAAAACAAATATTGAATAATTTTTCATGCTGTGTTACTGCTGTTGTAGTAGAGGCTGTTTCTTCCAAAAAGGCTGTAACACACTGGACTGTAAAAAGTACACTGTAATTGAGGACTCAATGTACTGAGTTACTGAATGCCTGTGTAGTCTATGATAATCATAGAATCACAGAATGGTTTGGTTTGGAAGGGACCTTAGAGATCATCAAGTTCCAACCCCCCTGCTATGGGCAGGGACACCTCCCACTAGACCAGGTTGCTCAAAGCCTCATCCAGCCTGGCCTTGAACACCTCCAGGGATGGGGCATCCACAGCTTCTCTGAGCAACCTGTTCCAGTGCCTCACCACCCTCCCACAGTGAAGAATTTCTTTCTAATATCTAGTCTAAATCTGCCCTCCTCCAGTTTAAGTCCAATACCCCTCATCCTGTCCCATGCCCTTGTAAAAAGTCCCTCCCCAGCTTTCCTGTAGCCCCCTTCAGGTACTGGAAGGCTGCTATGAGGTCACTCCAGAATAATTGTGTACATTCGGTACATAAAATTTGAAAGATTCATGCATTTGAGTGTGAAATAAATAAAGACCCAGAGGAGTACAAGAGGTCACAATAAAAGGCACATTTTTACTTGTGGGGTCCTAATAAAGCCAGGGTCTTTGCTTCATCTCTGCATTTGTGCAAGAAACTGATGCTGTAGACATCCAGGATGTGGTATAGAGATAGAAGCAATATGTTCTGTCAGTTAAAATAAATAAATTACTGGCTTTGTCTTCTGAAGAGGACTTAAAACCTAAAGAAATTGTGGTAACCCAGGTATCTGTTAAAACCCAATCTAAGGAGGTCGTTTGGAGGGTTTGTTTGTTTTAATGTCTTATGCAGGAAGAAGTACAGTATTTTGCTGTGTGTTTCCTGTGGTACAGAGTCACTAAATGGAATCACCTGGATCTGTTTATAGATGAGTAGTTGTATATAGCTTTGACTAAATGTTGTTACTTGCCTGTATTTATTGCTTGAAGAAAAGCAATCTTGCTCCATATTCTAATGGAGCATGCACTGTGTAATTCAGTCTTTTTAATAAATATCAAAAAAGATAGATATTGTCAATATTCAGAACAATAACTTCCATACCAAATCTAGAGAGAGACCAAATTTAAAACTTCATCTCTAGCTGTTCAAAATAATTGGATTGAATACTGATTCTTAGAAACATTTGAAGTTTTTTTTAAACCTTGAAAGAAAGCTTAGGTATTTCCATTACTTTAAGAAATTGTTCATTCTCTACAGAGCAGGATAATATTGGTGACAGACATTCAAGCTGGCCAATCCAATTCAAATTATTTCTACAGTTCATCTTGGACTAACCTCTATAACATCTGTGTATATAAAATATACACATGGTCTATAAAATCTGCACGTTTTCTATGTGCAGGATTTCAAAGGGCTACACTCAAGGTCCATTTCGTCCTCTAACAACTTTAATAAGTAAAAGTAGTCATTAAGCATAACCATACTGGATTCTCTGCATTGAAGTCTAAAATGTAGTGATACAGATATCTTAAAATATTTTATAAAATCAACTTAAAATTTATAAAAATACAATTATCATATATAGGACTTAAAATAGTTGCTGTTCTGCTTAACTAGTGAAATGTGGCATAGTAGCATGATTTGTGAGATAGATGTTGGTCTCTTTTGTTCTTTTCTGGGAACAAGGAATAAAGAACATCTGCAACAGCATGTTGGTATCAGGCAATCTGCTTGTTTCCTGTGCTGATCTCTACAGCATCAGCAACATGAGTACCACTGCTGCCCAGTTTTTCTTTGCCGGAATGAAGGGGGGGAATGAAGAGAAAAACGAAACAAAACAACCAACAACCACCACAAAACAAAGCAAAAAAAAAGTCAAAAAAAATTTTTTCCCTCTCCCCCCCCCCCCCTTCTCTCTCCCCACCCCCCAACTGTGTCTGACTTGCCTGACAGGAAATTTTCTAATTGCCGGAACAGCTGGTCACAGCAAAAACGCTAGGGTTGGTCTTCGCTGCTAGACTTAATGATCGTTCAGTCAGAAAATCTAAACATCATGGTTTCTTAGTCATGTTTAAGTTTCTGGCTCTACGTGTTCGTTCTATTCGGGTAAGCTTAGTTTCTTATTTAGAAGAATAAGTGGGGAAAGAGGAAATTTTGTTGTAACAAAACTTTTAATTTCAAAGCAGTTTTAGTCTTTCACTGCTGTGGGATCAGTGCTGTTTGTGTACAAAGCCTTTTGTATTTTTGTTTTTAAAAAGTTTGTGGTGTGCTCATATTTTTGTAGAAGCTTCTAAGGTACCTGCTGATATTTAGCCTTATTGGAAAATTTTTACCTGTATGTAAATGTTATAAAACTTATCTTTTTTTTTCCTTCAGAAATGTATGAGCTTAGCTGCATGTTAAGTTTTCTCACTGAAAGTCTAGTTCTGTTTAAAATGTTTGTATTTTAAAAATTAATATTTAGCTTTTATTTTGATAGTTATATTTTCATGTGGTACTTTAAACTGTTTTAAACTGGTTTAAACTTTGCAGTATGCATTAGAAAATGAAATTGAATTTGCTTGCCATAACTGAAGCACTAAAACAAGACATGGATGTAATCTAATATAAAATAAGCCACATTATATAGAGGTTTTTTAATGTAAACCTTGTAAAATATTTATCAACTCATAGTCCTGAATTATAGTTCTCTTCCACAGGCAACATGAAAGGTGTTTCTTAGAAGTCTCTGATCCAAAAAATTACATTATTCTGTCTACATATGGCAGCTTGATTATATTGTCTTTTAACATTCTGTTGGTTTTTAAATGCTAGAAAGTGCAGACCAGACTAGTGGTTTTCAGCCCATATAAATTTTAGGGTATATTTAGGATATTATCTCAATAAAACAAGAATCATAGCTTTCGTAGATTAGTGCTGAATATGATCATGGATTTTATTAAAACAGTTGATTTTTAAAAAAAAACTGTGAATTATTTTTTTTAATTGTGATGCTCTGAAATGTTAGTGCTTACCAGGTGGGGAAAAAACTTATATCAAAGTTACTGGGAAATGAAAGTTCCACCCAGTGAGTATTTTTTTCCAATGCTGACATGCACAGTCTAGTTCATGAGATAATTTTGTCGTGTTTGATCAAAAGACAATTACATTACAAAACTGCTTTTGGTAACCAACACTGAGTTTTTAAAATGTTTACAGCAATTCCTTAGCTTTACCTGCTTAACAACTTACTGCTTAACAACCTACTGCTCACAGTTCCTTTGGGAAGGAAGGAGTAAAGTCCTACTTCTGTCCTGGCCCTTGTGTTTTCATTCTGAAGAGGGAAGGCATCTTTAGAATTAACCTCCCAGCCTGGCCAGTCATTTTTATTCAAAAGGCCTCATCTCTCCTTTGATATTTTGCTCTGGGACAGGACTTATTCTTCCAACTCCTATCTTGATTCGTCTGTAACACCAAAAGAATGGGAGGAGTTCAGTCTCAGTAACCGGGTCTGCAGTCTTCATTATGTAAGTGAGGTGGCTACCTGGAACAAATGTGGACATAGACATCCTAGATCTCAAAATTGTTGTAGTAGAAAGCCAGGAATGGGAAGAGTAGAAGGTATAGAGAGTAAGGAATAAATACATAAATGTAGTGATTTTTTTTCTTTATTGTGTCTATGTATTCTTTTTCTCGTACAGACTTAACAATTTAAGAATTAAAAAAAAAAAAAACCCCACACCTAAAACTAAACATTTGCAAATAGTTTGCTTTTAGGAGATCTCGTTTTCTGTTGGGTAGAACAATAGATGCTGTCTGCAACAAGTAATTTGATATGAGTTGAAAGTGTAATTTTTTCCATCTTTTAAAAAGAAGCAAAGACACAAATTGTGAAAACCTGTATTTCTAACTTCAAAAGTCCATGCTAATTAGAACTTCTGTCCTATTCTTGCTTTTCTTTGGTAATACTGTAAAACAGACAACACACAGAATAGCCTTAAGTCAGCTTGACTTAATGTTATGCATGACAGTGCTTAACTTTTTGTTGTATTAGAATAATTGCTACTTCAAAAGCAGCATTTTTAATCAGCTTTTTAGAACAATTGCTTGTGTATGAGTATTTAAGTAATCGTTAGTTCTATTAAGTGACTGAAATTGAATATTAGTCACAAATATAAGGAATGTCTTTATTCCATGGTTTAAGTCACTGACAGTGCTTACTGAAGTAATGGGAGATTGTGAAATGCTGTTGGACATCGAATCTTTTTTTTTTAAGGTCAGTTTTGAATTTAAAGGTAGGACTACAATGAGTATACAATGTATGAATGTGTATAGAATGTGTTTGAAATTTTTAAAAATACCTAGATTGGTGCACTCCTCACATTTTTAACTCCCATTTTTAACTTAATAAAGATTTCCATAAGCCCTAATACAAAAGGTAAAAATAATTTTTTTTTTAGGGTTTGTTGGCTCCTTTTTCCTTCGAGAAGCATAGCTCATAGAGTTTTTATTTCTTCGGGTAATACTGAAAATTCTTCCTACGTTTGTAACTAGTTGGGAAAGTAAAAATGCATCTAGGAGACTTCCTGACTCAAGGGAGGGGAGGAAAAGGAAATTATGTATATGAGCTGGGGAACTGTGCCAACATTGAGTCATCCTTTTAAGAATCACTTGATATCCAATAAGCTTACTGTCCTTACAGGCCATAACTGCTTTATGTAACTTCAGCACCAGTAGTCAGTATTTCAGAAATTGTTTCTGTTTGATTACAGGAATCAACATTATTCTGCCTGTGACAGACAAAACAATATTTTGCCAAATACAGCAATGTCCAGCTGAGCTCTGATAAGTACAGTGAAGGCTACCAAGGTAGTAAAAGGAAACCTGCAACCATGGTTGGAGCAGTGTTAAGTAACTTGCTGGAAAATCCATTTTTCTGTTTTCAGCCTTATCTTCACTTGAACTGAGTATATATGTGCCTCAAGAACATGCATTTGTCTAGAGGAAGCAAAACATTCCTCGAAGAGATTGAGAGGGATGAAAACAAAGCTTCTACTTCCATAAGGAAAGTGGAAAAATCTATGTAGCTCCATACCTAATACTAACAAATGAAAACTGATAAAAGCAGTATTTTTGCTGCTGCTCAACTTTCAAGTGGAAGATTGCAATTAGCTCTTTATTCATTGGATTTGCTTTTTTGAAAATTGTATGGTCTATAATATAAACTGATACAGCAGTGAGTTTGTCAGATAAGTTAAAATTCATTAAGTCCGGTTGAACAGCATTACAGGAAAGTGCACTAGGAACTGTCTGCTACACTGTAGGAAAAGGGTTGCACTTCAATCCTGTTGAAATATTTGTATCTTTATTTCAGAAATTTAACTCTAGAATTTATTTTATGGCTACCGTGTTATCTTCAGAGATGGGTAATGTGTGAGGGGGGTAGTCACCAATACTGGCAATATAGATCTGACTTAGCTATTGTGATTAAAACTGGCATTCTCTCTCATTTTGGTTTCTGACTCTATAGAAAGTGAAATTCCAGAATTGTGAACTTTCCTAATAGTTATTCTGGCTGTTTCTCATTCATAAATTATCACTATGCAAAATAAATGTATAAAACTGAATGTAATAAATTTTAAAATGTTATTTTAAATTGAAAATATTCACAGAATTTTTCCTGGAAGAGTTTCTGGTGACTTCTTGATGTACTAATAGTATTCGTTTAGAAGGATTATTAAAAATACCAATATTGGCACAGTTACATGCTGAATTGTGTATTAGGAACAAACAATCTTGCACAACTTGGGAGAGTGACTCTACTTGGGCAGGCAGTGACTCTGAAAGGACTAGCAATACCAGTGAACACTCAGCTGCACGCAGCCTCATGGGTGCCTCCGCAACTGCAGTCTCTGCAGGTCAAGGCAGGACGATTGTGGCTAGGAGGAGTATGGGGCTATTGCTCTATATGCAGCATAGAATCAGCCTATTGTTATTGTGTCTAGCAGTGATGCAAGGGCTTCCAAAATAACCTTAAAAATCCAGTACTAAGAATAAGAAAGTGATTCAGAGAAGATCTTGCAAGACCGGGGCAGGGGGGTTGTTTTACAGTGGGGGTTGAGGGGGAGAGATCAGCAGTCTTACTTATTTTAGGGAGCAAATTAAGTCATAACTAAGTCTGTAAGTAACTGTATGTAGAAGATGCTTCTGATTATACCTTCTTAACTCCGTTAAAAGAGCAGGACAGAATTAACAGATAAAGGTGAAACCTGGGTATGTTGGAACCAGAAATATCAGTGTTTAAGTTAATTTCTCCAGTAGTTACTTAGCTTGGTTTTGATATTCTGGATTCTCTTTTGCTTAAAATCTTAGATACAAAGAACAGATGTATTTCTGATAAGCAGCTGTATTTTAAAATAATATAGAGAATAAATAAGAATAAGAACAGAGGAATATTGAAGGTATTGTGTTAAATATGAGTATTACACAGAATGACAGATAAGATACACAAAAGAGATTTTAATTATTCCTTCAGATTAAAATTTGTTAATCTGTTTATCTACAGTTTTTGATCAGTATGTCAACAATGTTTACTGTCCAGGAAGAACTCTTTTTTGAATACAGGACGCATCTAAGTATTTTTTGCATATGCCAGATTTCCTTCCCACTGGGTTATGATTGACTTGAGTATGTATAGCCATGTCTGTCCTAGTCTTCTGGGCCTCTTATTAGAAAAATGCAGTTCATTTAAAAGCCCTTCTGAGATGCAATTCCAAAAGCAAACATACCATGGTAATTTTTGTCCAGAAATCTTGTTGTAAAATTCAGAGGTTTTGTTTTATTTTATTTAAAATGAGTGTGAGCGCTAATATTTTATCCTTATTCCTTTTTTATGTTAGTTATGAAATAACTTCCATCTCTGTTAGATGCAGAGGGGGTTGATATGTGACCTTTTACTTTCTGTCACCGTGAAACCTTTTATTTGGATGTTACAGATTTAGTGTTCTATTTCTTGATAAATTTCATATAGCCAGCAAATGTGCAGAGGGAAGGTTCTTTGAGTGGTTAGTTGTCTGCCGACTGAAATTCACTGCACTTCTGAGATTTTCACCTACATTTAGGTAGTATTTCTTTTGTGGGAAAGTGAACATGCAACTTTGTTTTGCAGTCACTTCTGTCCCTTTTATTAACACAATATGGATGTTGTGTATTATCTTTAATATCCCCTTCCTGATGCAAAAGACTCAAGATAGGATACAGTTATTCATTACATATCTCACACAATAACAACTTTGGGGGTCTTCTAAATCCATTTTTTAATGTTTTTATGAAACTTTTCAGAAAATCTGTTTGTGAATTTGTTAGAAGCTTCCTGGTGAAATTTGGGTATGGTGAAGGAGCTATTTATTTTGTTGAGCCTTTAGCTGCTGTTACTCCTTATTTTGTCATCAAATAAGAATACCTATTTTCCACAATTTCAAGCATTGGAGTAATCAAAAATGTAATGCCAATCCTTTTGAAGTGTTTTAGCATGTTAAAAATAAGTTGAATGTTCTTTCAAAAAACCTTAATCTGTAGGTACTCATAGCATATACTGCACATACTTATCTTTGTGGTTCAGATTATAAAAAATAAACTGCCAGTTTTTGATATTCTATGCATACTTGACCACAAAAATATTTTTTTTTTAAAAATCACACTTATAATGAAGCAAAACTTTCTTCCACCCCACCCCCAATCTTGTTGTGCATGTATATCTTTGCTAGAGATCTTAGCTTGGGATATCTTGGGTTTGGTTAACTTTCTGTGTTTCATCTGATTTCAGTTTAATTTTATTGAAACTGGTGGCAGAGATGATGCAGTCAGTCTTCCTGTTCAGGATCAGTCTAGTTTACTTTCTGGGTCATGTTCCATTTGACCTGAATGCTTTGGATATCTTAAACTGTAGAAGTTTCCCTGTATTTTTTTTCTTACCTTTCCAGTTTTATTTCACTTCATGACTTTACACCCACTAGATGTCACCTGTGTGTAGGAACAATTTAAATATAACATTCTATTATTATTATTATCATTATTATTATTGCTGTAAAACTTTACATTTCTTAGCTGCTGCTTTTTCCCTTCAGTGTAATTAATCTATATTGTTGTGGTTTATGGCCACCATGCAGCCTCTCATTCCCTTCTCCAACTCCGGTGGGATGGGGAGGAGAATCAGAGGAACAAAAAGGTAAAAATCCTCGTGGGCTGAGGCAAGGACAGGGAGGGTTCCCTCACCACTTATGGTCACAGGCAAGAAACAGACTTGATTTGGGAAAACACAAAAACTATTTAATTTGTTAACAATCAAAGCCATCTTCTCCAGTGTGGGGTCCTCCACGGGCTACGTCTCAATAAGCTGCAGGAGAGCTCTGTTCTCCATGGGTTGCATGAGGACAACAGGCATCACCATGGTCTTCACCACGGGCTACAGGCGAATCTCTGCTCCAGCACCTCCTTCCTCTCCTCTCTCTCCACTGACCTTTGTGTCTGCATAGTTGTCTCTCTCACATCCCAGTCTTCTCCACCGGAGGTTCTTTCGCTGGCTTCTGAGAAACTCACAGCTCTCAGGCGGGGGCTGTGCTGGGTTGGCTGGGCCATGGCGGTGCAGCAGCATCTGGGAGGGTGGCTAGACAGATGGATGGATGGATGGACTGGCTGGGCCAGGCCCTGCCCAGGGCTATGCTGCTGCTCCGTGCACTATGCCCCCTCTTAAATATGCTATTGGCAGAGGTGGGTCTGGCTTGGAGCCGGGGAAACTTCCAGCAGTTTATCCCAAGGGCCATCTCAGTAGTGCTCCCGCCTTCCTCCCTGCTACCAGAACAGACATGGAGCTGGGGAACTTCAGCAGTTACTTACAGGAGCCATCACTGTAGCCCCTTATGCTGCTGCTCCGTGCACTATGCCCCCTCTTAAATATGCTATTGGCAGAGGTGGGTCTGGCTTGGAGCCGGGGAAACTTCCAGCAGTTTATCCCAAGGGCCATCTCAGTAGTGCTCCCGCCTTCCTCCCTGCTACCAGAACAGACATGGAGCTGGGGAACTTCAGCAGTTACTTACAGGAGCCATCACTGTAGCCCCTCTTGCACTACCAAACAAACCCACCACACGAAACCACAACATATACATATCATATTTTGAACTTACACTTTCAGTATATTGAAGATCTACTCAGATCTTTGTCAGTCATTGTGAAGCTGATTAACTAATTGCTCTTTTAATAACTTATCTAAAATATGCTATCATAAAGAGTTAAGTGTTTAAAATATTTCTGCTCATATTCATACAACTTTCAGTACTCAGAAAATAAGGTATCTGTCTTCCGGGGATACCTTTCCTAAGTAAGGATTCCATGTATGACATACCAGCTTATTCTTTGATGTTCTGTTTAAGTTAATTCACATCTTGTTCTTACATGTCTTTGAGAATAAGGTAACTTTCTTGATCAATTTCCTGTTTCTGTCGCAATGTTTTGGAAAGTCTTTGTCAAGCACTTGTCCTTGTGAATGTTCACACTGTGCTTATGCATTTATTCAAGAGCCTGAAACTGATAATTTTATGTTCACCCTTGTGGTGTTTGGATGTGCTAATGTTCCTTATTCCAGATAGCCTTCCTCATACTGAGTAAGAGCATAAATCTGATCCTGTGCCATCTATTAAGATGATTCAGAGCTTTTTCCTCATGGATTATTTTGTCAGTGTCAGAGTATATGTTTAAATATTTTTTAATTATTTTAATCTTTAGTTGGTTGTTTCTGTCCTTTTTATATAAAACCTGTGAACTAAGAATACTTCTCTTTTTTTGAAGTGCTATTTAAACTCAATCTGCAAAAAGACTGGAATTACTAAGAGTAATAAGAAGTGGAAATTACAGGCCTGTAAGAACAATGGGAGTGGATGATACTGGCAGCTCTTCTGGCAGTTCAGGGCCCAGTTTACTGGCCCTAGACCAACTTTTCAGCTGTCCCTAGAGCCTACTTCTCAGAAAAAGGTTTGCAGATCAACTCATCTGTGTAAAGCAAGTAGTGTGTTATGCCATCCAGCTCTGCGTGGGCCACTTCTTTACACACAAAACTGTTTTCAGATCTCCTACTGAAAATGCAGAAATATGAAGAATAAATTACGGAAGTTTCTATGTGTAGATAAATTCCCATTTTTCTCTTGGTTTTCTGGGCTTTTTCATTACTACTGAGAAATACTTACCTAGTAAGGCTGTTCTGCTGCTTCTTCCTGTAGGGTTTGAAATCCAGTTTCCTTTTAATACATTATCTAATAGTTGTTCCTGTAATAAGATCTCAGAAACCAAGTATTTATGTTACAGCAGAGTTAAATTAGTCTTAAATTTAAAAGTTTCCATAAAAGAAATTCACATATATTCAGTTACTAGAACAAAGCTGAGTATTTAGTGTTCATTAAGTACCTAAAATATGGAATTTTGCCAGCAACATGATTAAGCTGTTACTTTTATAGCCTAATAATTGTTAAATAGTTTTTCACTGCTTGCCTAGAAGGTGTGTATTTTTCTTTTTCTTACAAGAATGTTTCCTATTCTAATTTGCAGCTGATTCCTAGAGAGAAAAATTAGTCATCCTTGGTGTTGCTGAATCCCAGTTTTTTCTTTGTTTAGTTTTTTCAAACTCTTCTGTTGTAGATTTGATTTGTCTGTGGAATATAGTCAATTTGGTGTTCTTTCCTCTGGATGTATACATCCCTGTGCATAGACACATATTGTGAGGTACATTACTAAGAGTTTACTTATACTGAGATACTGACCAGAATGGTTCTGACTTGCAAACTATATCAGTACAGGAAGTTATTCTGAAATAGCAGTGTTTTAAACTCATACCCAAACTTGTTTGTCACTCACTTCCCTTCTAGGCCAGTGTTGATTTAACACTGTTATACTGTTAAGGAAATGTTAAGGAAACTCAAGAGTAGTGTTACCTTCTGTTTGTTTCCTTTTATTCTATATTTTGTTTCACAATAACGGAAGCCAGTAGCAACCACTTTTAAGTTGACTAACACAATATTTTTGGGTTTTTTTAAATGTGGCTTTCTGTGACAGTTTTACTTTCTAGTGTGAAGAAGGCCTTAAGAGAGAGCTGTGTGACTAGGAAAGCAAGTTTCTGTCTTGGGATTTTTATTTAGACTTTGCTGTAGTATCAAGCTTGAGAAAAGGAAGCTTTCCAAGCTCATAAATAATAGAAATAAAATATAGGCAGTAAGATGTAGTTATAACTGGAAAGAATATCCCACCATTGCAGTGACCAGGTCACTGGTGAGGTGTTTGTAGTGGTGTGAAAGTTGCCAGAGAATGGTAGAAAAGAGAGGAGGACCAGAGTCTTTCAGCACCCTAGACATCATCTCATTTAATTTGAATTCATCACAAGGGACAAATGTTTTTACTGGATGTCAGGGAATGATTAGAGGCGAATGTAAGACAAATTCAGTACAAAATGAATGGCTGGTTTCTCTTCCAGCTTACTGTAAGACAGCATCTATCAACTAATGTAATTTGCGCAGTTGGCTGAGAAATAGGGACCTCTTTTTACAGTGTGAAAGGCTTGTATTTTAATTCAGGTAGATGGTGGGTACAGTGAGGGTTGATTACTTCTCTATACAATTTGCATTTCTGTAAAAGGAGTTTTGTATTTTTAACTGCATTTGCAAAATACTGTTTAGGGTAAAATAACAAACGTTCAGCAATTATGTCAGAAAAGGAAACTGCAAATTTGTGGGTAACTATTCATCGTAAATCTTGCTCCCAACATATGTTATGGACAAGTTACTGAAGTAGGATATAATCTGAATTCAGTTTTGTTTAAAACAGAGTTGTATTAGGTCTGTCTTATAAGGACTGAAGATTATCTGAACCTTAAGAAGCTGCGAAGACTGGGAACGTTCTCTTAGTATCAGGAATGTGAAGTGATGGTTTGGGGATTTTTTTAGAGAGTGCCCAAAATAGCCACTGGAAAGTTGGATGCATGATAATTGTATTGCATTAAAAAATAATGTATGTTTGTGTATAAAGAACCAGTTAATAGATGTTGATAATAATGCAGTTTTTTTACTTTTGAATGGTTGCTGATAAGTTCTAAAATTGTTCCCTTGTGTGGCAAGGAGTGTTGCTTTTCAACAGGGAATTTTCAAATTCTGTGCAGAAAATACTGAATTAAGTGCAGAGCACAAAAAGAGTGGGAGATCTATTGCACTTTAGAGCTTTCCGGTGACTAGTTTCTCACAGAACAGGCAATGCTGAAGACTGGCAGCTTTTATAGAATAGCCTCTCCTTGAGAAGAGAGGCAATGAGATTCTTTTCCTCACCAGAATTTTCTCAGTGGCAAGTGGAGAGTGTATTGCTGCTGAAGTGGGAGTGGAGAGTGTGCTCCTTTGCCGGGAAGTGTCTTGAGTCTTACACCATCTTAGAAGGGTGTTCATTAGCATCGCTGCAGCTTGGTGGTCCTCATTCAAAGTGTTAAAAAGGAGGGCTAAGAGATGTGGTCTGATGCATTCTAGGTGTGCTTTAAGAAGACTAAATTCTGAAGAAGACTGGTTTCCATTAATGGGTTGTGAATCTGGAGAGGAGATTATGAACCAGATAATACAGGCCTAAGCACAAAAGCTTGGGTATCACCAACTTGTTTTGTCAACTCTGTTATTGTCTGGATTCTGATGCATCCCTAAAAGTTTAAGCCACATAATTACTGAAGTAATACTGCCTTTTGTAACAGATACAATTTACTTTGTCTTAATTGTGCAAGTAGTGTTGCTCAGTGTTTTTAATCTACATTTGGGAGTGTGTAGTTGGAAGGATTCAGTGGCACTGGTATTTTTTAACATATCGTGAATTTATAAACATTTTAGGAAGATGTGGCAATGACATAAACTTATTCCACTCTTTTCTCTGTTCAGGAAGAAGGAAATATCAAAGAAATTGCAATAACTCACCATGTAAAGGAAGGACATGAGAAAGCAGACCCTTCACAGTTTGAACTTCTGAAAGTACTAGGACAAGGATCCTTTGGAAAGGTTCGTAGCTGAACTCTTGTGGAGCCAATTATTCAGGAATATAGCATTGAATAATATTGGGAAAAATATTTAGAACAGCCACAATCTTGCATTAAGGCAATGTTGCAAGAGAAAACTGTTTTCTAAATGAGTGCTAACTAGCCATTGTAATTGTGGCAGATCTTCTTAAAGCAATAAATTATTTTCTATTTAGTATGATATGTAGATCTATAAGATCTGTAGACAAAAAATGTCTTGATATGAAATAATCGGGTATTCACTGTTAAAATGGAATGTTGTTTTTCTACTCTTCTTCTGTGTTTGAGGGGGCGAGGGTTGAAAGGTGTTTTTGATAAGTATTCCTCATTGCTAACTTGCAAATGGTAGGTTATCACCAGTACAGAAGCTATAGACAGAATTTATTTTTGTAGCAGATTGTGGTTGTAAGGAACAAATTTTAGGCAATAATGGCTACTGAAGTAAGCATGATATACTGTAGTCATGTTCATGCTAGACATCATCTGTCGTAATTTCGTCAAGGCACAGGGTATACTGATATTCATATACTGAAGATCTCTTAAAAGGCTCAATGTTTCTGGTATTTAGTGAGTACTGTCCACACTGAGATCTTGCTGGGTGTACACGATTCATACTTCTAGTTGTCCAAATCCAACTCGGAAGTAAAACATTAACTTCATGCAGCAAGACAGATCATTGAGACCGAATGGAATATGCAGTGTGAGACAATAGAGCCTTTATGTCCATTTTCAGCTTTAATTGCAATTCTGAATGTGATGCTAAGCTCTAGCACATAATGCCAAATCCATCTTGAATATGAGGAAAAATAAGAATAATCGGTCCAATTCTCTCCTGGTGGTAGGAAGTTACTGTTAGTCACGTAATTGGAGTAGCAGTTCCGGTTAAGCTTGGAAATACAGATGTTTAGAAACTGTAAAATTACGTGCTCGAAGTAGTAAGAATTTACTGAGAAACCTGATTCCAAAGGTGGTTTCCTATGTTGTTTGACTTCATCTGGAATCATAACCAAGTTTTTATCTGGAAACTTTCAGATCAGAAGTAAATCATTCAGGGGCAAGGAAATGTAAACTAATAAATTATAATGTCAACAATCCTTTTTATTTTGTTGATATTACTAAATTCAATTTTTTAACTGCTGGGGGGGGAGGGGGCTAAGTTTTGAAAAAGAAAAAATAATTAACTGTCTAGCTGACTCAAAGTATTGCAAAAATGCCAGTCTTGTCCTCAATTGGTTTAGCCTTTCTGCAAAAGGATTAATATACAAAACTCGTAAATTGTTTTTTTTCTGATAGTTTGGGAAGATGTCACTACTTTGCATTTAGTTTAAAAAGACTGATTTGCGTGCTTTTCAAGGTCCCTTGATGATGTTCAGGTCAGCTGGATAGTGAAAAGGGATGTTGACATAAGTGGGGAGAATAGGATACAAGAACAGACATTAAACGAATTTCATATAACGTGTTTAACATTCTCATATACCATAAAACATCTCTATGCTTTTTCATAAATAACCAGAAAACCTGTAGCAGGTATATTTTTTGCTTCTTAATTTCTAAATCCAAAATTTGGCTCTATGGGAATTAATTTTATATTATGGATATTAAAAAAAAATCTTAAGAAATTCCATTACACTGAAGAAGGAAATGAAACACTTTAATTGAAGGTTGATGTACTTATTGGTATGCACAAAACTCAGCAGAAGCATATAATAAAAAAATGTGGTTTTGCGATACAAGAGTTCAGTTCTTATAATTTTATACGGTTTTTTAAATTATTTTGTTGTGCATTGATTCATATAGTTTTCTGGATCAACTTTTGTACACACATTTATTTTCATATCTGATAATTATTAGCACTTTTGCTATGCCATCTTATGGATTTTAATTTTAATAAGACAAAACTATTTAGAGATTAATATTAAAAGCTGAATTTTGTGTTTCAGATTTGCCTCAACTTCTCAGAGAATCCAAATTCATCCTTTCTTTTACTCATTGAAATCAATTAAGTTAAACCAAAATTGGTTTGGCAGACTGTTTGTCTTGAATGAACCTTTTCGATTTTGAAATGAAGGAATAAGAGGAAAAAATCCAAGGAAATTTTTGTTTGGTTTTGCAGAATCTAAAACTGTCAAATAGTTTTGGGATGACTAATAAAGTTGAGTTTCATTTAAATAATACTGTCTGCTTGAATTTCATAGCAAACTGTATTGATTTGACTTGCCTTTATTTACTTTTACAAATTCATTTTAATTTTCAATGCAGGTCTTTCTTGTCAAAAAAATCTCAGGATCAGATGCTAGACAGCTTTATGCAATGAAGGTATTGAAAAAGGCCACCTTGAAAGGTAAGCACCATGTAGAGAGGAAAAAAAAAAGTCAGGGACACTATACCAAAACTTAATCTTTACACACATGCTGTTCTGCAGGTTGTATCTTAGAACTTTTTCCTATCAAACAGCAAATAGCAGAATACACTGCCTTGTGTTGTAAACACAGAAGGATTAAGTAAACAACAGTACTATATTGATAGTTGTAGGGGAAAGCAGATTGCTTTCCATGGTAAGGGTGTCAGGTGATGGGGGTTTAATAGTGTAGTTGGGTTACAACTGCCACTTGACTTGCTCCTGAGCTGTGTTTGAAACTTGGTATCCTTCCTTTTTCTTTTGCTGTGTGTCATCAAGGATACGGTTAATACCTTTTGCTCAGTTTATATTTAGGTCATGATATTTTAAAGTGCATTATATCAGCCATTTTATTCTAAAAGTTTTAAGCACAGGAGTTTAAGTCTTTCTTTAAAACAGAAGTATACAGTGCATTTTCTCAAAACCTTTGGCACTTGTTCTGGATGTAGGATGTATTTGATAAAATCTTAAGTGAATCTTTTAAGTTATTTGAGCAAACATGTGTTGTGAATTGTTTTGTTTAATGGGTGTTTTTGGTCTTGAATGGTACCAGTAACAAAATAAGTTCAAACCTGAACAATCCCAATTCTGTCCTGGAGAATTCCATAAGAAAAAAGAAATAATGTATTTTTTACTCTAGATTAGAGTTAAAGTAATCTTTCACATTAATCCCTTAACCAGAATGCCATTGTTTAATATTTCTGTCTATTTGTAGTTCTTCTAACTCAGAACTGCACTGAAATTACAATGATAATTTTGGGATAGTTCCAGCATCTTGTAGTACTTCACCTGTGTTATTGATTGTTATATTGATGTTATTTTAACATACAGTTTCATCTGAAAATATTTGTAGAGTGATGGAGGGAACAAAAACTCGCATTGAATTGTGAACTTCTGATAAAATGTTGAACCTGAAATTTTTCTGCTTAAGATCTAGTGCTGAGTATGCCTCACAAATCTCATTATGCATCACTTTCACTTAAAACTATTACAAAGGGTGTAAGTGTTTTTGAATGGTTTCCTATATTTTGATTCCCCTGTGTTTTGTAGCACGTGCTAGTCTCATTATTTACTTCCTATTTTTCTGAAATTGATTTCCACTCATTTAAGGTACTCTGATATCCTCAATAGCCATTCGTTCTCCAGCCTGTTAATAGCTCGGAACTGGAATCAAAGGTCACTCAGCAGTTGCTTTTTTAAGACATTTGAGGGCTTCTCTCAATCACCTTTTGATGGTGGTTTAACCTTATGTGTAAAAATTACAGTCCAAGCTGTGGATCTAATTTTGCCTCCAGATGGAAGAGGCTGATAAATACTGAAATTGGAAGCTTGACTTTTGGTTGGAAAAGGCAATTCGTGGGCACTAAGAATTCAAGGATGCAAAAGGCTTGAGCAGAAAAGTGACACGAGCAGGAGGATGCTTTTCAACACCTTATACCTGAATTTTCAGATGTTTTGCATGTCTTTTGGTTGCAATGTATATTTTAGGAGGAGCAGAGTTAAAGCAAATGAAGGTTACTTTTAAAATCTTAGTATGAAACTAACTGAAATAAAATATTTTTTCCATAATTGCAACATTTTTTTTAAATTTAATATTGAAATTTGAAATAATACTGTATTACTTGATTTGTCTAAGATTCTTTCGTGCTTTCAAATCTATTTCATAAAGTTATTTTTGTGTTCTAAAATTACAGATAAGAATACCCTTTAAGACTGTTTCTTAATTGAACGCGGTATGCATGATTCACAAATCAAATTTAGAATATTTTCATAGGAATGCAGCTAAATTAGCCAGAACACATTGATGTAACTATACAGCCCAACCTTTTAATGTTTTGAATAAATCCAAGAATATACACATACAACTTTGTTTAGTGCAGAGACTAGTTTATTAATACACTCTGACAGAAGGTACTATCTTTCAGTGCCCCTTTATGATGGGGAGGGAGAGAGAGAGAAACAGGACCAAATAATTGCTAGAGATTCTGGCATCAAATGTATTAAGAAAGATCAGTACTTCCTGCAGTACACATATGGAAACTGTAGTCAACAAAAGTCAGATTTTAAGTCAAATAATGGCTAATACTAATGTCTAAAAGCTCTGTTTCTTAGACTTTTTTTGGTTGAGATTTGGTAAATCTGGACTTTCTCTAGCTTTTCGTAAATAAGGCTTGTTATCCATGTAACTGTTGCATAGGCACTTAAAAGTCTTTTTCCTCAACTGAATCTGCCTTAAAAAAAAAAAAAGAGCATTCTGAATTTCAGTTCTTTAATTCAGATGAACCCTTGGAACAGTGAAATTGCACAACTGTCTTATGACATTTTCATGACTTTAGATGTAAAGGTCAAAATTCAAATATGTTTGCTCTGTCTTTAAGCACTTATTTCATATGCTTCCATTTTTAGGAATCTGTTCTGCAGGGAAATGGAACTTTTATAGCTTTATTCATTCATGAAAGTATATCTGTATAACTTTATTTCACAAGTACCTGTACTGCTGTAAGTGCCTGTTTCTGACAAAAGATAGCTAAACTTCTGAAAGTCCCTTTTGCTCTTCACTTTTTTCTCCTGCCTCGTTATGTTTTAATGTCTGAGAACAGTCTTGTTCACTGTACAAGCAATGATGGCAACTTAAACTTTGGAGTAGACTTCATTGATCTGGGGTGCTTCCTTCAAGCAGTTGCAACATTTGGGAAAGGGGCAGTAGCAAAGTGTAGAATAAGGGAAAGAAGGAGAAATGCAACATCTTAAAGCACCGTAGCAAACTTTGCTAGCTCTCATCTGTAAGAGTGCATAATTTTGTCTGTGTCCTGGCTGATTTGGAGCTTCAGATGGGAACCAGGCACTGACTGGAGTGGCAAGGGAGTTGTGTAGGACAGCTGAAGTAGGTGACCATCCTGCCTGTCTTTGTGGGCTGACAGCCCCATATGCAGGGCATCTGTACGTGGTCCTCAGTTTAATCTATAGTGGCATAGGAGGAGATACATGTTCCATTCTGAAGCCACCATGGTGGGACAGCACAGGCAGCTTGAGCAGTGGCTGCTTCTGATGTCTGATACACTCCTCCATGCAGACGTTTACTTTCGCTAGACCTTTTAAAGAAAGATTGTCTGAAGTACACATGATGTTGAATGGATATTCTTTTTATTGTAAGTTCATAATAAAGGAAATTTTTTTAAAATCCCTTCCAAATTATGAAGGTACTTTATCTTAATAGTGCAGTTTATTTGAATCAGTTAAACCAATATAACTGTCTTTATGATAGTATAATTGTATTTATGTTTTAAGTTTGTTTTGCTGTAACTTTAATTCTCTCTACTTTTCAACAGTAGAGAAACTGTGTTTTCTATACGTAGCTGTGCAAGTTTTGCTCTACTGTTTAAAAGGTTAAATATAGGGCAGACTGAAGAGTGGTTATGTTTTATCTTGTGTTTTTGTTAAATTTATTTATGCAGTGTCAGATTTTGCCAACAGCAGAAACTGAAGCAAATTAAAATGCATAAAGAGATTTATCAGAAAACCCTGCACTGTAAAATAAGTTATCTCTCAAATCTCTTCTGTGTAAAGCATAGTGACCTGCAGACAGTTGTAATACTATGGGGTACAATGTAAAGCACGTAGGAAAGATAGCGGAAATCCCAATTCATAATGGGTTTTCTGGGTTTTTGGGGGTTTTTTTATTAATCTTACTCATGTTCTGTTGCAGTTCGAGATCGGGTTCGGACAAAAATGGAACGTGATATCTTAGTAGAAGTTAATCATCCTTTCATTGTCAAGTTACATTATGGTGAGTTGCAGAAAAAAACATTTTTATGTCATAAAAAAGGGTGCCTGTCAAGATAGTACCTAATATTTGCTTTGTGGTTCAGAGGATCTTAGAAACTTAGTGTGCTAGCTAAATCCTGATTGTGCAAGAGACATGCTGTGTAGTAATTCTCATGCAAAGTAAGTATATGGCTAACTTCATGGATAGTGTTAAATCTTTATAGGACTGAGAGTCTGTAGCCCTTTGCTTTATTAAGAGGCAGTTATTTATTTCA
>NW_010146019.1:0-59491 GCF_000699245.1 Pterocles gutturalis
GGGAGGTGTCCCTGCCCACGGCATGGGGGCTGGAATTCAGTCTTTAACGTCCCTTCAGACCCAAACCATTCTGTGATTCTATGACCTACTCCTGATGTTATCTTCCAGGTGAGAGCTTTAGTGCTGTAGTGCTGTGTTCTGTGTGGATATTAAACCTCCCATAGTTCTTCTGACAGTCTTCAGTATTCACACTAATGTCGTTGGCTCAAATTTCCTCTCTTATCTTCTGTAATATTAGTTCCATAGCAGTTTGTACCCTTAATTTTGCAAGTGGCTGTATTGATCTAGGCCCTTTTTATTTTGACATGCACGTACTGTCACAGCTTAATGCACACAACAGCTCCGTTCAGCGGGAGTCACTACTCATCTAAGCCCTGGCAGGAATGGGATCAGGTTTGTACAGTGCTTTGTGGCTCTTGGCACACCTTTGCCATTTACAGGAATTGCTTATTGGCAGTAGAAGGATTTATAGGTAAAATGGTAAAGCTATGCGACACAAGTAACCTTGCTGTTGAACCTACCCAGAAACCCATCTTGACTCTGTTAAGGTATTTCCTTTAAACTATATGCAACCCTAAAGCCCTGCTTGCCAGTCACTCCAATATCAAAGCTCAGGACCAGGCAGGTACAAGACACTACTTGCTATTTTTTGAGACTATTATTGTTTTTTATGGCTGGCAGTTTGAAAAAAATCACATTTGAAAAAAATAAAAGTCATTAATTCTGCTTTTATGGATTGTCCTCATGGTCTGCAGATAGCACCCTGTGCAGCTACCACAAAATTTTGTTTCAGTTATTTGATTTTAAGAATGCTACCTGAAGAGCAGCCACAGGGTAGCTACCTCTGTTGGCTGATCAAGTATCAGTTCTCATGATAGGATATCCTCTCCCATCTCTTTCCCCAGAGAACAGGCACATGCTTAACTTGAATCATGAGCAGCCCCACAGACTTTAACACTTGTCTACAGCTCACATGGCCAGGTTTGAAGTCACTGTATGTGGCTGAAATGGGAAGGCTCATCTTGAAGATCATCAGAGACATGTGAAAGAGCAACAATTTGTATAATCCTCTTTCTTTGGAGTGACAAAAAAAAAAAAACCCAAAAAAGCTTACAAACAAGGTAAACAATGCTTACTGTAGGTGATCTTTACAGGTCTAAGAGCACTACTAGCAGGAATCAGCCTCTTTTCCAATGGAAGCTGCTGCCACTGTTGCCATCACAGCAGAGTTTTTGCTAGCTGACCAGGCTGATTGTATAATCTCCTCTACAGATCCTCTCAATGCTGCTTTAGCAATCAGCTAGCTGCAGGTGTTTACCATGAAGGGCCATGTTAAATCACTTGTCTTCCCTGATGAGCCTGGCTTCCCACCACTCTGAAACTCAGTCTCCCTGACATCCTGCTTTCCCGTGTGGCAACCCCAAGTTCTGCTGGTGTGACACTAGATGAGCCAATATTTGCTCATTTTGTTTCATGTTATTTCTGTTATCATACTCCTGAAAACACAGCCGTAGCCAAGAGGATCTCACGCTTGGATTTATGGGGCCTGATTGTAGCTCACGCAAAGATGCCTCTGTGGCTCTGGCAGCCTGAAAAGTGGGAGTAAATTACATTACCAGGGAGCTGTAAAAGGGACAGCTCAGGGTTTACAAGAGTCACATCTGTAACGTGCATCTGATGCTGTGGCTTAAAACAATATGGGAAAGCCAGAAAGGGAGCAGTGGGATTTGAAAGTGTTGTAAGACCTAATAGGAAAAAAAAAAAAAACAAAAAAACAAAAAAACCCTAGAAGGGAGAAGCAAGACTAGCAGGTGGCTCGTTATCACAATAAAAGATGTGAAGAAGCAAATATCAAAGTAGTAAACCTGAATAAATAGGGGTTTGAAATTCTATATTACAACCTGGTGATAGTAAAATTTATCCAGTGATTATTCACCTGGCACCTTTGTCATGTATTATGCCACCAGCAAATGAGATATTCCATAATATCAAGTTGGATTAAGAGAAATCTTGTTCATCTTGAAGAAAACCTCTTGTGGGCATCGCATTCCTGAAGAGTGGTGCCATCAGCCACAGAGGATTGTTATAAACTGTTGGAACAGGCATCTGCAGAACGTATTAGCTGAGGCTTTAAATACATCTCAGCAGGTTCTCTAGAGGAGATGGCATTTCATTTCTTCTGCTGTTTGAATTTTCACGACTACTGAGAGTGAAAATCCCTCATTAGATGTTTATGCAGGGCATCTTTAAAGTCTTCCACTGCACCGTGCATTTCAGCAGCAACCCCGGCACACAAGCAGCTCTTTGCAACATGCAGCAGGTTACAAACTTTAGCCACAGGTATGAAGTTATGTGTCTGTCAATTAGCTGGGGGGCTCTTACAGAACCCACCATCATGTAAAAGTATAAAAGTACAGTGTCTGAGTTTGTCATTCTTCTACGAAGATGCAGGTCTGTTTACCACCATCTCCGCGCCTGGCCTTGCTGTAGACTATTTTACAGTCTACTGTCCTTTGTTTCTGGACAAAGAGCTCCAGATTCCTATTTCAGTTGCAGGTCCTGTAATATGACAATCTTGTTCTCACTGCAGCATGCAGGAGGGAGGCAGGAATGAATGTTGCCAGTAGCTCAGTTTATTCCACGATACATCCGAAACGCTCTCCCACATCAATACCACTGAGTGAATTACTGCTGTGAAATCAGCTTGTGCCAATTCCTCCTGCATACCTGTTTAATTCCCTTGAAACCCCTGCAGCTCGGTTCTACCTAGCTTAGCACTGAGCATTTCTTTTACAGCAAACAGTGCCATTGATTTTGCTAGGCCATCTCCTGGGATCAAACCCTCCCTGCTTTAAATAAGAATGGCAGATGCTGTCTCTAAACATCTGCTGGCTGCTGGAATGGCTCTCTGATTACAAGCAAGCAATGCCAATGAATGTAAAATTACTTATCAGACAAAAAAAGAGGAAAATATTTGAAGAGAGTTACGCTAGGGTTGGGGGAAGGATGGGAAG
Organism: Pterocles gutturalis; assembly: GCF_000699245.1. NCBI lineage: Eukaryota > Metazoa > Chordata > Aves > Pterocliformes > Pteroclidae > Pterocles > Pterocles gutturalis. Next base: position 3,015 of record NW_010146019.1, read on the forward strand.
GCATTTTGGAGAGATCACAAAGACAACATTGTCAAAAATTGATTTGGCTTATTCAAAGCACTAAGATACGTGATTGTGAGAAACTGTAAGATTTCAATTCCCCTATTCAGCTCACAGTTTCTTTGGATTCTAATTACCACAGCTTAGAAGAAAAGAAAGCAACTATCAGAGAAAATGTGACCTTTTATGGAATCTTGACACTTAGATCCAGTAAGGTTTGAGAGTGTTATTGTAAGAGTTTATTATATAAAATAATATTAGTAGTATTTTATATTAAGTAATTAGGACAAAATTCTCTTAACTGTGTCAACGGATGTCACCACTGAACTGCCTCTGATGTACTCACATCACAGGACCACTTGTGATCTTGGAAGAATGTGTACTTACAACTGGAGAGAACAAATATTACATTCTTATTACAAAACCGTAACATGTCCTTGGACTTTCTGCTGAAGGTTTTGAAATGCATAATTTAACCAGCCCTGGAACTTCATTGACGTGCTGGAGATGTGGAGCCCCTCACAAAGGCCCACCAGCAGCAGCTTACCTGGAGCAGCTGGGATGTAAGCCGATGGTGCTGCAGGCTGAGGATACAGCCAGTTCCTTGCGTCCCCGCAGGCTGCTCGGTGTGTCTCCAGGGGGGTGGAGATGGCAGCAATGGATCACTCAGCTGGTTGTTTCCCATACAATGTAAGGACGTCTTATGAAAAGCAACATGGAAACCCAATTGGTTCATCCAGCAGCAAGGGAAATGCTTTTCCCACAGAACCACCAAGAAAAGAAGCCAGGGAAGGCAAAGAGAAGCCGATTCCCCACTGCAGACCTGGCCCAGTGTGGCTGATCTGCGCTGATCTCATCCACTCTTGTTTCCAAAGGCGAACTGGTGCAAAACTCCACAAGGAAGCTGTCAGGAACACAGCACACGTGAGCCAGTTCCACACCAGTTGCCTGGGAGGGGCAGGGAAATGGGGACAGTCACAAGAACCAGCTGTATGAGTTCTCCACTGTACTCTGAGAATGCTGTCACTGCTCTTGCAGATGGTTTCTCCTGTCTGTGTGTTCAAACAAGTGCCTCTGAAAGGATGGGAATGAGAGAAGGGATCTGACCCACGGTATCGACCTTGCAGCTTTTCACCAGCCCAGCACTTTGTTGCCGCATTGAGGTGGTTTCTAGCCGTAACACAAAGCCAGAGTAATGGCGAAGCTGCTCAACCTGGCAGATGGCTGTTGGGACCCAGGCATGCAGTTGTCACACCAAAGGGTTCCTCAACTCTCACGTGACAGGACAGAGATTTCAAAGGGTACTGAAGTGCAATTTGCTCCCTCACATACAGAGGAACTAACTCATCAACAATGACTTTCAAAGACATGCTAACCTCTGGCCAGAAGGCAATTTTATTGCCATTAGAGACGAGACTTTTTCACCCATTGTGTGATACATGGCTGGATTACGGCCTCTGTTGCAGTATCTGCAAAGTTTGGTATCTTCTCCAATAAAGAAGGGCAGACAGCTCTGGAGACTTCACCTCTAAAACCCCCCCAACGCTTCAAGCACCAGCCACATACCCAGGTGAGCAGGATGAAAACGGCCTTTCTTGTACTGGGCATTTGAAATTCATATCCAGATTCTATGACTTGAACCCATCTCAAGTTATAACGTGTAACATAATAGACTAACATGTACTGCTCTGTCTTTCCTTTGATAAAACAGCAACAAAAAAGTTACCGAATGCCTGACTGAATCAGGCATGAGCTTCCCACGGGATAAAATTAAACAGCATTCTGCTAGTGCTGTGAAGGAAAATGCATCAGTTACCATTGCAATGATTAATTCACGCAACAGTGGAAAAAGGATCAGCATGCATGCCACAGCAATACTGACAAAAAACCCAAAGCTTTAAAAATACAGGAATTTTGGTTAAATAAAGATGAATTTACCTTTCCCTTTCTGTATGATCTTGGAGACTTCTTTTTGACAAGAGAGTTTTGTCTTTTTTTGGTAATAGGAATTGATGAGCTGTAAGAAGTGAAAAGGAAAATTTCACTGTTTCCATTCCTTCAGCAAAGCCTTGCATTAACTCAGAAATCAGCCTGTTACTTCTCCTTCTCCTGTCATCCATTTGCAGAAGTTCATTACTTAATTCCCATTCATATCACCTCTGTGGAGAATAACAGACTGATGACTTTTCAGTTAATCATAATCTTCCCCTTCTGTGACAACCTGCCAGCAACCTTTTTGAAAATAAACTTGCAGAATGAAATTTTTAAAAAGAAGAATTGTTCTCACCCTCATGGAGAAGGAAAAAATGACAAGAAGAATATGTAAGAATATTTCACAAATGAAAAAATAATTCTTCTGGATTTATCACCATTGCCCTCTCAACATTTTATGTGCTGTTCCATTGCCTGGAAAAGTGTTATTGACATAACTTTACATTTTTGCCTTTATCTGCTTTAGAATGTAGGACCCCAATTGCCTCTGTAACATGCTTAGTAGCAAGGATACCTTAAGTTTCCATGGACTGACCTGATTATCAGGCAGCTAGAGAGGTGCAAATAAAATCATACCTTTGTGGGTGTGCGTGCATAGAGAAAATCCTGTGTAGGGTAAGAAAGAAGGAAACCTTTTAAAAGATTTCCAACCCTTACTGCTGGACATCTTATATGGCATGCAGTCTAACAAATACAGACATTTTAACCCAGTTAATGTACCAGTAAAGGAATGGGAAATGGAAGAGAGAATTGGAAAGAACGTGGGAACACCTGGAGGGTTTGCTGGCAGCTCACAGAAGCCATCACCAGCAGCTGAACTTGGGTCATGGCCAGTGTAAGACTTGGGCAGAGGCCACTGAAACCCAAGGACGTACTATAAGCTGGAGGCAAACCCACAAGTAGGCATCACTGATGAAGATAAAAGTCACAGGCAGTCTCATCCTCAGCAACTGCTTTTGTGAAAGTTCAATCAAAGCTGCACAAGTGTCAGCAGCATTTGTTCATGGCAACAAAAGGCAGGATGTTGAGCTACCTGGAAATAGCCTGTCTCGCAAACAGCTGCAATGTCATCAAGAAGGAGAAATTCAAGTTTCTATCAGTAACTGCATACTGCCAGCTTGAAGTCAGAAAGAATACCCATGGGTAGGCAAAGTCAACAGCTCATTAACATGGTTATTTGAACTATAATGTCTGAGCAAAAAGCGCTCAGCTCCTTCCTGAAGGCCAGTCTGCAGTTGATCTTTATAGAGGTTAAAAAGCCACCTTCAGAGGCAGTCTGGTTTTTAGGGGAAGCTCTGCCCAAAGGCATGATAACATACTCAATGGTAATTCCAACTCATTATGTGTCTCTTGTAGATCTCGTCAACGCCCAACTCCAAAAGTTCACGAGTATATAAAGAAAATTGAGACTGGCTACTGCAGCAGAAGTAGGTGTGGAGACAGATGGGTTAACGGGGAGGGGGCATCACAGTACTGAGGCAGGAGAGACTACATCAGTCCAGAAGCCACTGGGGAAGTTGTCCCTGCCCTTTTGCAGAAGCGCCTGGCAAGGCAGCACCTCCTGCCTCCGCAGGGCTAGTGGGCAATGCCGAATAGCCATGAACAAGCTTTCATGTCTGTACGGAGTCAGACGGATGGCAGCAGTACCCTTGCCCAGAGAAGCAGCAGACCTTTGCCAGCAAAGCAGAGAGTCAGCTGTTTAGTTATGACAAGAAGAACCAATAAAGAGGACCGTACATATTCCAGCAGCCTTAGAGCAATTAGGCTGAGAAAAAGTGAAGGAGAGAAGGGCAGTTGTAGCATGACTGGTAGAAAGGCGCCTATGCCAGCTCAGCTCTGATGACGGTGCAGTGTCCCATCACAGCTAATGATTCTGGGGACTGAGATCCTGAGCTCTTTGCAGTTATTCCAGAACCTCCAGGAGCACAGACACACAACAATATTAGGAAATCCAGAGTTGTGAGGAAACTCACTCTATCCTTTCTCTAAGGAACAATTTCCATATGAAGACACAACCACTATGGTCTCCTGGTCCTGTAGCATGCACCCTAGCACCCAAAGGTATTATAGTGCTGGCTTCAGAAAAATTCAGTTTTCTACACTACAGTGAAGGAATACCTGATCATTGCTGAACAGTTACTAGCTGTAACTATGTGGTAACTCGGGGATGGCTGTTACACCACAGATTTTATACACCTCATTGCTGGTGGTCAACTGCACACATCAGTAGATAAGCAATTCCTTTGGACACTTGCATAGTACATTTTCTGTATGACAAAAGCTTTTTAATTAGGACTTTTGCAGAGATACAGCTAACCAAACCAAAAAGTGGGTTGTGGTGAGGGAAGAAACATACAAGAAAATAAGATTATGTAGGCTGACAGATAACCTCCTGTAATGTCTATTATTTCCCTCCAGCATTTAGTTAATATAGGAGGATAAGGTCAGCTTGGGGAACTACTTATTTAGCCTGAATGGCAGGGCAAACGTCTATAGCATCTGCTCTAGTGAGGTCACTGTACCATCAAATGCATAAGAGCTCAACATTAATTTGCATTAATTGCAAGGTTAATCAGTTATTTGGGCATATAGGCTTTGCTACTTTTTTTTTTCCTTAGAAAAAGAAATAATAGAAAAGTCAAAGACAGTTGCTTTACAAACACTTAGGCAGTATTAGCATTGAAATGTATTTCTTTCAGGGAACTTTCATTCCAGTTCCTTCTGCAGTGGGTAGGAAACTCACACCCACCACACACCCCCAAGGTCTATCTGACTTCTTCACACAATGTACAGTGTAATCATTCTGTACTTCCACTACAGAAGGTGGCCAACTGCGTGACTGGTAACCATAGCAGCTGCAACAACCAAAAAAAAAAACCCACCAAATTTCCAGTGCTGAAGGTATGCACAAGTCTGTTGCTTTAGCACTGCTTTATTTGCCATGACCAGCATCAATGGGTATACCTCAATACGGCCCAGGGTTTGATGAGGAAAGAGATGCTTTTCATGGCCACATGGAGAACAGCATGTCTCATGCAGAAAAATGTTTTCGGTCAGTCTCTTGACTTTTGTAATGTCTAGAGATATTTTTCTGGAGATGTAATCTTAGGAACTGGAGCTGTAATCTCAAGCATTGGAGCTAGGATTTCTGTTTCTTGTATCGGAAAGATTGGTCCTGGAGATTTTCCATGCTGGAATTGCTGGTCTTTTTCCTATCATGTGCTGAGTGTTGCCTGCCAGGGACCAAGAAGCAGTGACAGGCAATAACATCTGATTCTTTCCCAGTAACGATGCCAAAACACAGTATCACGATATCACTAGCTGTCTCAATGCTATTAACCCTTTCAGGCAGAATCAGTGAACTTTCCACAGGTGGTGCATGTGGGCGGGGAATTTTTCCCTTTCCTCTCCCTAAGGGTCACCTTCCAGTTGATCTGAAGCTTGGGAGAACGTCATCCCTTGGAGGAGGCTGCAGCAGGATGGGGCTCTCCTCCTAGACCATCCCACCTTATGGGATCTACCTCCCCAGGGACCTACAGACCCTTGTTGACCTGATACATGCAGCAACTCTGGTCTGCCTGCTTCTCTCTCCATTCCTGGAGTGAGGATGTCATGGATATAATAGCACACCAATGCTATAGGGCAGAGCAAAAGAGGAAGCAGAATAAAGGCAAGAGCAAAATGGAAACAAGAAGTGTCACTACAGGCAGTGCAGTGAGGAGCGAAGGCTGTTGGTGTAGATATTTTGACAGAATATCCTCTTAGCTTTGGTAGCAAATTTACTACTGCGGGCATTTAGAAGCCTGTTAGTATTATGGTGCTAGTATACCATCCACTATCAAAAGCATTCCGCTCCCGACAGTATGTCACACTTGGACATAATCCAAAGCCAGTGACAGCCTAAGACCTGTGAGTTATAAAGCCAATCCCTGCATGCTTATTTATATTAGAAAGCTCACATTTCAACCCAAAGCCCAAGAGCAAGATATACCTCAACATGCAACAAATTACAGATGACTCATTAAATCCGAGTTCAAGTCTTTTGGATTCCAGCACAAAAAGCTCCCACCTAAGCAGCTGCTTGGCTGGAGATTTCCTTTCTTCTATGTTTCTTTAAAAAGCAGTGCCCTTAAAAATATCAGGAGCCTCAGAAAATTCAGTCCTATTATTTTCAATATATTTTGTTTAAACAGAGAAAACACAGCAAGTATAGATTATTTAGCAAGTAATCTAAAACAAAATTTAACGCTGCAAATATGGTCTTGGCAGGAATCTAGAGTGCTCAGGTAACATCTTTACAGGACAGACTTATTTTGCTTTCTTACAAAACAATGAAGACACATATAGACACTTGGCCAACGCACAGAACAGCTGACCTGTGCACCTCCAGAAGTAAAAGTTGAGTTGCTACAGTTTTGATCAAAGTGCTGTAGCTATTAGTTGCAGTAAATATTTATCTTTGCAGACTAGCATAGGCAAAGCTTACCAGTTGCAACCTCTCCTTTGGTTTGCAGCCTTCTGAGCCAACATGAGCCATAATTTGCTCTCAGGAGACCGTGAGGACTATAGCTGCCTCCTTCCTTCACAAAGGCAAAGGTCAGGCAGGCTCCCTGCGGGCCTCCTTGCCCATTAAGCAGGGCAGTGCAGGCAAACAGCAAGCCAGGAGATGAGGCTGGAAAGGGCTACTGGAAGAGCCCAACCCTCAGGTTTCACAAACGCCTCATTATTTAATCCCCTTTCTGTAGGGATCAGCTGAGCAGTGGTTACACCTGTTGCTCAAACCAGAAGCTCTCTGAGGACCTCACCTGAGCAACCCACTCATGATTTCAAACCCTTCAAAGTATCTCTGTTTTAGGCAAAGCACTAGCCATGCCAGAGCCTACCTAGTTTTTTTTAAAGCTTGGGGTGACAGCCATACTGCTATGGCCAAAAAATTAATTTTATTATTACCATATTTTTTTTTGTTATTTCTATGTCATAATAATTGATCTGTAAACACCAGCATTTTTATATGACTACAACTAACTATACACAAACGATTGCTTACCTTAACTCACTACATGTTTCCATGACTCTCTTATGTAAGTCCTTCTATTCCCACAGAACAACAGTCTTTCAGCTGGTTTTTAATTTAGGGGAAACAATTAACTTAGCATACCATCTTTTCTAAGAAATTTAGCCAAACCCAAGTCCCTTATTAAAATTGGATTCCCAGTCAAGAGAATTATAATTACGTCTCTCCTACCCAGACATTTTCTATTAAGGCATGACTCCCTTTATTCTGCTGTCTTCCACACAGAGCAATAATTATTAAGACAATAAAAAGAATAGGTAGTTTTAAGTTTTGCCTTTTATTGAAAAAGTTTATTACTTTACTGACACCTCTTCAAGACCAAACTTATCTTGTAAAATTGCAGAGATTTTAAATATTTGTCAGTATAAGTGGTGTCACTAAGCAGTTTGCATGTTGTTAGACAAAGTTGGTAACAGATGTGCTTACATCAGCTCTGATAACATTCATAAATTCATTTAAGAGAGACTTCATAATGTCTGCAAAATTATATTCAAGAGTAATTACTTCCCTTGCAGCATTCAGCCTGTCTCGCTGTTGAATATCATCTTCACATATTAGTATATTACACATTTGGAGAGGAATTGGTGAAGTAATTGCTAGTACAGTGAGGAGTGATCATCATTCATCTTACACTACAGCCTTGCTTTAACAGCCTGGCTCTTAAGAGGACTAGCCAAAAAAGGTAACCTGCATGTTAAAAAAAAGTGTGAGAGATTCAGATATTTTATCATTTGGTCCGTTATGAATAATGAGTAGGCTTTCTATTTGTAACACAGTGTACACAGCTATGGGAAATCATGGCACCATGCCTTCCTTTAATTTGATGTTGCTGGGAAAGGCTGTGGAAGTTGGCTTAGCATCGATTTTTTAACACTCGAAAGATTCAATAGATACAGATGCACTTTTCAGAAAAGCCCTGGGAAATGCCTGACTCTTCATGTGCTTGTTGCCATTGCAAGAGGAAGCCTCGACAGTACAAAGCAGAGGAGTACTGCATCTGGTAATGAGTTTGGAAGATCAGATCCTCCCTGAGCTGCTGTGATCATTAAACTGTCTTTTACCTGCGTGTCTCTTCTTCCCATACAAGCTCTGTAATAAAATGTAGCAGGCTGGTAAAGATGAAGAGCAATGGAAGCAATTCTGGCTCTTCATTTGTAATTGGGACAAACCACTTGTGACTATAACTCACTTGGAGATGCGGTGACTCACACGGTTCGTTCTGTTGAGTTTGACTCAACTCTGAGCAAGACAAGCCAGCTCGAGCCCCTTCCTTCTCAGGAGAGAGCAGAGTGCAGAAACAAAACTTGTATCCTCCGAGCACAGAGCAACAACCTGCTTAAACCCTGCCATCTTGCCTGTTTGGTGCGGCGGCTCACGAGCAGGCTGTGCAGGTTTCTGCGACCTTGGCAGGATTGCACAGAGGTCGCCCGTTCCTCTAAATAAAGCACCACCTGGGAGCAGGGAGCGAGAGGAGGCTTTACAACGGCTGTAAAAGCATCATAGCCTTTACAAAATATTTAATAAGATGTCAGAGGGCTTTTTATTTTTTTTCCATTTATGAACCCCTAGGAAATAAAAACAGAAATTCCTGGTTCAGCTCTGGCTCCAGTTCCCACATATGAAGGTTATAAAGTTGAATTCTGGTCGCCCTTCCTTTTACTTGAAGGATCAGCCTTCAACTGCATACTGCTAAAAAGTTAATCATTACTCTCTTTCTCTTTGATCTTGATTATTAGATATTGATTGCATTGCTTTTACAGTCTATCCTCTTCAGTTCTCCGAGTTGTATTTTCTTCCTTCTGTGGGTGTGCTCCCCCTCCCCCACGCCTTCTTCTTACATTGCAGGAGGATTTGCACATTGTTAATATTATTTTTATCACATTTCTCCTTGTTCCCTTTTGAAAAATAATTTTTCCTACACAGAAACTAACAAGCTAACCAGACTAAGCTTGAGTCCCAGTTCCCAGACCATTGTGCCCATTACCCTAATCCTGTTCCCATCACCCTAATCCTGTTCCCATCGCCTGGAGCAAGGAGGAGGGTAGAGCTGTGGTGGTCAAGCAGAGGTTCCTAGAGACTTTCTTCATGTCTCAGCCATGCAGGATGGCTTAGGGACCCTGAGGGCAGTACACACAGCCGCCTTCCTTGGGTCTGGTCCAAGGAGCAGCACGCAGGATCCCCAGTCCCTGTTGCTGCATGCCAGCAGGAAAGCAGGATGGGCAGGAAGCTGAGCAACCCCTCTGGAGCCAGGGAGAGGGCTCAGCTGCCACCTCACCAGCAGTGGGGTGTTTAATCACAGCCCCAGCTGGCCCTGCTGTGGGGGGGCTCTAGAGCATGGAAGATTTCCGGCATCTTCTCCCCAACCTCCCTGCTCTCATACAGAAAGGCAGGATGGAGCCCACAGAAGGAATGAACTCTGTTTTCACTGTATGAGGAGGACACAACACACTGGCCTGGGCTTCTCAGCAGTCAAATATTTGCCTGGTGGGCTGTCTCCAACGCTGTTTCCAGCAGCAGTAGGGCTAGACAGCTTCCTGCAGCCGCAGAGCTCCGCTCCTCCCCGCGCCCATCCTTCCTCTCACACATCGTGCCAGAGAGTATTTAAACATCCACACAGAGCCTCATGTTTGAGATTTCATCCAAAATACACCCTTCTACCACCCACTCAGAGCAAACTCATTTTATTTGTCTAACAAGAACAAAGGGCCAAGCAAGTTAACCCTGCCAAGCTTACAGTCGGGAATCCAGACTTTCATATCCCATTTATAACACCCAAACCCACCCATTCAGCTAATCCTTACACAACCATGATAAATCATCCTGTGTCACAGGCATCACAGGAGCCCTTTCTTTACTTTTACCAACTCTAAAAAAAAAAAAAAAAACCAGTGAAGAGAGGCATTCTGGAAAAGTGTATTCCAGCAGGTGCAGGAAATGTATAAAGCAGGGTGTGTCGGATTAATAAACACATGCCCTCTCCCTATTACTAATTACATAGCCAAGGCATTCCAATTTAAGGAATAAAAAATAACAAAGGGATGTCTTTTGTACTACTAACTCAGAAAAAAAAAAATCATTGCAGAGAGGTGTGAAAGAAAATGCCAGGCAAGCTAGCATTTAAGTTGTAGTTCCATGTGCGCTGTAATGCCGTTGAAATATTTTTGTTGCGGTTGGCAAACCAATATATCCTTGAGATTTAAAGCAGGGTGTCAGAAGCGTTGCGGTGGAGGAAGAACTGCAGAGAGCAGTGCTGGGGACTGGCAGACCTGCCATCACCACGCTGCCTGCTGCTCCCTGGGTACCAGTCGTCACTCGACTCACTAAATCTCCGCCTCGGAAGATTTACTAAAGATACCGCCGGTTCTATCTGTCTCCTCAGACAATGTGCCTACAGGTATCCCCGAACTCTATTAATAATCTCCTGAACTTCTAATAATCTGTAGCACTCACACACACGTCAGTTTATGTCGCTCGCTGTTGAAAGTAGGGATCTCTAGAGTAATAGGGGAAAACACATACTTCCAGACCGGATGATTTATTGCAGGTTAATAAAAAATGAAAGAACAGAAAGAGAAGTGAAAAACAAATCTGGACCAGAAGGAGCAGTGCCTCCATCTTGAAGCAGCTCGCAGCCCCATGGCTCTGCAGGCAGGCAGGCAGGCTGCTGCACAGGGAGCGTGCACCATTCCCACACAGAGATGACTAAGACCCTGACTGTTCAATTTGCCAAGCCCCTCAAATAATCCTAAGTAAATACACTGCTTTCCAGAACCCCCTCAAGGTCAAAAACTTCACAAAGCCTCCCTCGCTGGCCTACTGCTAGCTGATTTCCTTCCAGAAGAAAGCTCATATTCACTCCAATAATTTTTTATCCATCTGATCCTAAAACTTCAAAGGAGTTATTGATATTTACGTGTCCTTGGGACCAGATCCCTGACTAGTACATTTTTTGTTATGATTTTTCCATGTGTACAGTATTTTGATGTTAATAACGGACAGAAATTGTTTACAGAAGTAAAGATGGGTGATAAGAAGAGAATTTGCAAACATGCCGCAATTGACAGTCTTTTCCGGCCTTTTTTCTTTTGTTTGGATGAGTGGGTGGGTGATGAATATTAAGGAAAAAGAAAATAACTTGCAGCTTGATGTCAGCAGCTGAAATCCATGCCGTTACAGCTACCCTGCTACCAGCGCTTGCTGCGTTTGCCTGCACTGTGCCTGCCCTTCTAACTGCACTCCAGGTATACCCTTTCTTTAATTACTTTGCAGCAAATGGCTTTCAAATCCACATTTTTCAATTATATACACAGAAAAGTGGGACCAGTTCTCATTCCTGCACTGCTGATTGCTTCCAGCTCCCTGCCCATCTGCTTGGCTTCTGGCCTGGGTAGGTTAGTGCCTGTGCCTGCGTGTCCCTTTTTTGTCCCCGGGTACACCACAGCTATAAGATTCTGTCACCAGACAAGTTTGCAAGCATGTAGGGTCATTGGAGACCCCCAGGTTCAAAGCTGGAAAGAACATCCTCATGAAGAGAGCTTTCCAGCATCACATTCCCACCACAGGATGGATGCTAGCACAAAAGACTGAATTTAAAGCTGACCTAAACTTTCCTGGTGTTTAGGGATGCTTGGAGATGGGATTTTGGTGAAGTCAACAGGATGCACTTTCTTAGAAAGAGGAAAACATCCCAAGAGCCTAATCAGCAGGAGTGCAAGGTTGTCTTTAAATTTCTGGTAAATTCATTTTGGTACTGGAAGAAATACACAAACTCATCTCTCCTGATGTTAGGATTGCGCATCTAGTTCTTACGTTCTCTCCCATGGGAGGAAATGTGGTGTTTCTTTTTTCCCCTCATCCCGAGGTTATCTTCATTATGTTCCACTAAGAGCTCAGCACTACATGAGGACATTGCTAATGAGTGCCTCTAGGCTTCAAAGGGCAGAGTCTCAAGAGCTCTATGATAAAATATAATAATTTGCAGTTCTGCAGTATCTTCCATCCAAAGATCTTGTCTGTTTGTACAGAATCCTGTGAATTTAGCTCACAAGTGAGCTATTTCTGACAAATACCAAATACCCTGGTAGCAAGGGCACATTCCCGAGAGGTCAGAGGCAGAGTTTTAGCACTTATGACTGGGCTGAGAATTAAACCCAGGCACACAGTATTCTCCTCAGCATTGTGCACCGATGGGGGAAAGGAGATATCCCACCTCGCCTTCTGGCAGTTTGGAAAGGGTGACCTCTTCCAGCCCTTTCAGAGAAGATTGTAGATAGTGGATCCTGAACAGATGAGATACTGGTAGACTAGCAAGGAGCCGGGTTTAAGGCTCACCTATCCTCAGCGCTTCCCAGCTGTTCATCATAGGCTGAACATAGGAAGCTCCATCCTATGGTTTTTTCAGGTCCCATTAAAAAAGAAATTTACCTCTGTCTTTGCATCGTATGTAGGACCCTGATGCCTAACACAGGGCTCCAGGTTTTATGCAGTCCATTTGATCTCGTCTTCCATGATGACATAATTCAAGAAAAGTTCAGAATGGCCTGACAAGGCATGTTTCTTCTCTTTCTTTTATGTCTTCTGTTCCTGTCAATGCTTCTCCACCTCCAGCAAAAGTGATTAGCAGCAAAATATTTCCATACAAGAATGAACACACTTTTGTTCTATTTAATGTGACCAGTAAAAGTTGATAGGTTAAAAAAAACCCACGACGTCTCTGATTATTCTACCTGCCTTTGCTTCAGGAATCAAAACGGAGAATAGGTTTACAGCTCAAATCCTCAAAGTCGTAGTATGAACTGATGCTATACCATTAGACCAAAAGTTACACTGCCAAATGGCATAATTAAGGATTTTAAGCCCCCTATATCAAGTAGACTTCTCATGTAAGTTTTTGTTAGTAAGATGTTTTTAGTAGCGGTGAGGTTGTGTGTCAAGTGGATGCACATTCATGCTGCCAAGTTCAGATCTCCGTTCAGAGTTTTAACTGTTCTAGTTGTAGCTGTTTTGAACTGGAAATCTCACTGATCTGCAGGTTGTGGAGACGTCCAGAGAAGTGGACTCACAGTAATTAGTGGGTTAGCTTTCGTTGACACTGAGTTGTTAAGTAGTACAAAGAACTGATAAAATATACATCAGTCTTGAAGGCTTTTTCTGCATTTTTTTCTATCACTGTTTGATATATGCTAGGGAAAAAATAACAAATTTTCTTTTAGCAAGATGGGAAGAGAAACACATGGTTGAGGCAGGGCAGCTGATGAAATCCTGCCAGAGGGGGAGATCCGAGACACGTCCACGTTCAAGCAGCTGGAGGGAAATGCATTCACCCAGCCAATAAGAAAGACTATCCAAAGGTCAGGGGGTAGCTAAGCAACAGAATGGAAAATTCCTCCATCACTTCCAGCTGGAAATAAAGCAAAAAAATAACACTTCTGGGACTTAATGGCAGTGTTGTCCAGCGGGTAGGCAGCATAGCTATGGGAGCAGGCACTGTCTAGTTTTCCTCTTTTTGCAGAGTCACTATGTGACATTAGGCAAATGAACTATTTTGTGCCTCAGCTTCCCCACCTTAAAACCTATACGGTATGCCTCAATGTATGTAATACACCTTACTACCATAGGAGGGCTGGGAGGTCTACATTTCTACACTGCTTTAAGACCCTCAGGTAAAAGAAGCTGCAGAACTTGAGACTAATATAGTTATTTTCTGCTTATTTCTAATAGGTAGACACACAGTAGGAACCATTCTGACATGTGTTAGTGTAGGTGGAAATGACTCATTTGGCTGCACTAGAAGCTAGCTGCTGCTCCACTCCTAAATAAATCCTATAAAACAGATCTTGAAAATTAAAGGGAATCTTGCCGCTCTGTTACTAATTAACTTAATATATTTAACATGTGTACATATGAGCACGTGTCTTAATTTATACATGTGAACATACATAGACTCCCTACAGTGTATACATTCTTTAAATTACTTGTATAATGAACAACCCATGCCAAAGAGGGACCCAATGGCTTTTTTCCACTGTATTTACCAATATCGTAAGATGACCTAGAAAATACCATGCAGAAATTTCCTGAACATTGCCTACAAGCATTTTAAGAGATCTTTTATATCCAGAAGGGGTTCTAGCAACAAAAGTATTGTAACAGTGTGGACAAAAGCATAAGGAACAAAACCAAGGCTCACACTAGGACCAGAAAAGCTAAGGAATTAAGATCAGAGTTTAATTCCCAATTCCATCAGGGATTCTCTGGCTTTACTACGGAGACAGGAGAGCTACAAACCACTGCTGGGCCAGGTCCCAGCTGGGATGAGCTCCTGTGAATGGCTGTACCCAACAAAAAGCTTCTGCTGGCTGCTCCTCAGGGCATCTCCATGTCCTTACCTCTGCACAGTGTTCCTGTGTACGCTGTGCAAAGTACCCATCAAGTATTTAACAGTTTAATTTGTATCTTTAGAGCTGCATCTTTCTCTTTAGGGTAGGAGTGTATCTGTCTTTAGGGTAGAGGCTGCAAAGTGTCTTCCCCGGCAGGCAAAGGAGGGTAAATACTAAGGCGTAGTCACCATTCCTTTCCACTGCAATAGGGATGGGTGTCACGATTTCAAAAAAGTGGATGTAAGCTACTCACAACGTTACCCTCTGCCCTTGACAGCTCTCAGCCAGTCTCTCATAGGAGAGACACAACATCCAGCAGCACACGGCAAACAGGAGGCTTTTTTATGGGCTGCCTCTGCTGGGCTCCATCCAGGTTCCCAGCCCTCATGTCCCCTTGGACACAGCTGAGCGCAGCAGTGGGGCACAATCTGCCCGTGCAGCCCTGCCTGGGAAGGGGACATGGGCACCCCAGCAGGGTCTGGGCACTGCGGGCACCCCGGCAGGGTTGGGGCAGCTCTGGTCCCACCATCCAGCGAGGCAGGGGCAGCGGCCCCGCAGCCGAGAGGAGCGAGCTGTGCGCCTGCCCACCCCAGAAACAAACAGAAAAGGGCACGTCAGCCCGCCTGGTTTCTGTTCACATCCCAGGCACGTGTCTTCTCTTGCCCGCTCCCACACACCAGTAAGCAGATATTAAAGCAACTGCTAAGAGGC
Source organism: Pterocles gutturalis (assembly GCF_000699245.1). Taxonomy (NCBI): domain Eukaryota; kingdom Metazoa; phylum Chordata; class Aves; order Pterocliformes; family Pteroclidae; genus Pterocles; species Pterocles gutturalis. The sequence continues at coordinate 18,171 of NW_010146019.1, forward strand.
AGCTAGTGAGAGATACACTGATTTATGTCACGCTTAACGTTGGCAGGAGCAAACCTGGAGGTGGAGGCAAGGATGTTTCAGTGGCAGCATTTCAAGGCTAGATTTAAAAATCAGGGCTTAATGTTTCTGTAAATTAAAATGACCTAATTAGTCAGTGGGCTAGGAGAGTTTTCCAGCTAGGAAAGGACTGTCAACGAAAAGCCCTGCTCTGAGGCCAGAGTTGGGTAGCTGACAATGATCACAAACCTCCCTTTGCAGGGTGCTGGTGGGTTAAAATACTGAGGAGTAGCTGCAGATAGAGCTGGTAAACCCCACTCCAGGCTGCCTTCTGCCACAGATCCCAAGGGAGTTCACTAAACAGACCTTCTGCCGTTATCCAGGAAGGAAAATTAATACTGTTAACTGTAAGTCTACAGTTATTTTGTCTGTTTCACACTCACTCACTTCTGTACTTCACACCTTCCATCAGAGTTTCACCTGCTTCGGGAAGGATCTCAGAGAAGCTCCCAAGCTACAGAGATGGAATTATATTTGTGTTTTGAATATACCATGAATATTTTTGCAGTTTTAGGCCCCATAATTTCTAGGGGTCACCTGTTCAGCATGCCTACCAACAGCAGGCATGGAGTAGCATTTTCAGAGGCACCTAAATTCCTGCTAAGTCAATGGAAAGCACTCATTTCTGTAACTCTTTCTTACGACAAATCTTGCTGTAAGTTTTTGAATCCCAAGCATCCTGGGAGGAGAGGAATGGATACACGAAACGGTTGTCTGAGACACACCCTAAAGACAAGGATGTAATGGCAAAACCCAAAGGCAACCGTAGAGTTTGAATGCTCCATGAACTGAAGAACCGCTCCACAGAAAGCCTGGGACTGACTGCTCTGCATAACTACATTCCCAAATATTTTCTGTAGCCAATAGTTCACTCCCATTTTGGCATATGAAGTAATCTGACCTGCCCTGAGTTGTGTGAGTGGGGGGCAGCTGGGCATGTGAGTGTGTGACTTGCTAAAATAAGACATAAGCCCTTGAAAACGGCTTAATATAATCTTTCAGGGGGTTGGTCAAGCCTTCTAATGAGAGACTCTTATTTTCCCCTTGCATCTGGCCAGGACTGTGCTATTACTGATGATAAAAAAAGATACCTTCCTTCGTTGATTTGTCCTTGTGGTAAGCATCCAGACAGATGAGATTTCAGGCAGTGGCACTGTTTCCCCAGCCTACATTTGCTTTTTCTTCTCCAGGAAGACATATGAGGAGGATCAGGGAGGAGAAAGTGCTTTTCACTCCAATGATCTGGGAAGGATAAAGAGAGAAACAGTTTAGAAACAAAACTATCCCCAGCTGGAAAGCAGAGGTTTGTCCTGAGAAAAGAGAAATTGCTAAACTTCTGCTGAAAATAATGAAAAACACCTGCAATGTAGCTCCCTAAGGAGGCTAATTAAGTGAGAAAGATTCGTGCTTATTGGAACTTACAGACTCTCAGCAAAATTTAAAGTATTATCTCTCACATGACTGACTTGCTTGCTATTTTAGGGAAACATATTTTTCCTTTGTTATACTGATTAGATGACAAGATTGATTGACTTCCTATGTTACTTTGCGTGACTCACATATAGCTATATCCTCCAAAATAGGTACATGCTAAATTATTTACACCTTCTGCACGTCAGTGCCCAAAAAGCCCATTCCTGTGTTCCACTGTGTCCAGCCTGCTACAGGAGCAGGACTGTGCGCTCACAGATGGCTTCTTTTCTTGTACAAATAAGAAATGTGCAGTCATTATAAACCTCTTTAAAAAAAAAAAAAAAAAATTAGGCCCCTTACTTTAACTTTCCCCTCGTCTAAAATGGTGGTATTTACCTATCTCACAGGCCATTCAGATCATTTCGAGCATAAACAGAGTGCTTTGCAAATACAGAAAATGACAGTCCCGACCCCAGGGGTGTAATATAGAAAGAATTAAAACACATAATGAAGAAGAGAAAAAGGACAAATGTGCAAGCAAGCGGAGTAATGGCACTGCTAATGCGTACCTAACTGGCTTGTTCTGTACTGCTTGCAACATTTATTTGGCAACGCTTTTTTTCAGTTCTCTGTACTACTGTGTTAGCTGATGCTTTCCTTGCCCCTGCAATCCATGGCAATGCACCTAGCACACATGGTACGTGATGAATGAGATGAGGGACTAGCTGGTGTCACGGTTAGGGGCAGACAAACATCAAGCTGCACGAACAGATACAGTCCCAGTCTTTGTATGTGACATTAGTTAAGTCATTCAGACTTTTCAGAGATGGTCAGTAGTTACGTGTTCATTATTTCCCAGGTGCCTAACTTGAGGCTTTGAAATTGCAGGAGGTACTGAAGAACTAAAGGCACAGTAAGCTGGAGCTAGAGCATGCAAAGCGCTGTGAGCCGCTGAGTGCTGTGAAACATGAAGTCCCTCTCTAATAGCGACACTTGAAATCACAGATTTCTCCTCAGCTTCTGCTCCCCATTCCTCAGCTCTGCATTAATGAAATACAGCTCCGCATTCATGAGACACAGGTAGTGTCCTCCCGTCTCCGAGGGGAAGGGAGAAAGCGTATGAGTTAGTATTTGTGAGGTACACAGTTACTATAGCGATAAGCAGCACAGAAAAACTCATGAGGAAAGTAATTGCCTTCAACATGGATAGTATGCAGTCAATAAGGCACGGAGACACACTCCGAACAGCGAAGGGAAAAAACACGGAGCAGCTGCTCATTAAGTGAGCACCATCCATCTTGTGTGCTGGGCAAGGCGAGGGTCCTGGGGAGTGCTCTGGGATCATAAAGTTAACAGTGGGCTTTTGACTCACACATAAAGGCAATCTTAACCCTGGCATTTCCAGCTTCTGAAGGCCTGGCTTTGAAATCAGAAAGGGTGCAGTACATAGCTATCCAGATTATAAAAGGAGAAATACCATGTCATAGCATCAACCTGACACGCATCAGCTGGGACACTTAAGTCCCCTACACAGACATCTGTTACTTGGACCGAGGAAACAACTGACTGCAACAACATCCCTCACCCTTGCAATGTGGAGCAACGGGAAGGTACAGAAATCTTGGCTTTCTTGGGGGAGAGTGATTACTTACAGAAGTAAGATTCCCCACCCAGTTTTTTTCCCCTCTGCCCCTTCTTTTCAAACTCTCCATGCTCGCTCCTTGCCCAGATTTCCTCTGACTTTACATGTGTTCTGTTGTCAGCTTTACCCCTGTGTTCTGGCTAATGCCCCATTTCCTATCTGGGGCACCTTGTACAATTTTGTTAGTCATCCCAGCCAGTTTTGTGGCTGCCTTTCCTAAACAAACTGAACTCTGCTTCTAAATCTTGGCTTCTTGTAAGCTCTGTCTTCTTAGCTCCTAATACTTACAACATTTGCCAAGTCAGCTGCAGATTCCTCTTCCCCATCTCCTCCTCTGATTCAGTTTTCATGACCACCCATTAGTTTCTATTTTCAGAAAATGGAGATTCTCCTAATAAGCCAAGTGTAGCAATTCTGGCTAACGAAAATACTCGGTATTGCAAGATGAATTAAAAATCACATGTACTGGCAGCACTGCAGTCTTTGACAAACATATTTTTGCATGCTAAAAATACACAAATAAGTCCTGAGACCAACTCCTGTCACAGGGTGTTGTTGCAAGTGCTGCATTACGGCAGTTTTCCGTGATTTTTGGTAGGATGCTTTGCATATCCTGAGTGTGAGGAAAACCACTGCAGGCACTCAAGTAATTAGCTCTGTGTGGCTTTCCTTAAATACTTACAGTTCCAAGGAAGAAGAGAAGAGTGTTTTACTAAAAACTGCAAACTACATAGCTATGTTTGTTTTTATGTTTCCTGACGGAGAGTGTTTCCTAACACTCCCTGACTTGGCTCCTAAGAGCAGGCTGGTAGTGAGGTGAAAGGGGAAAAAGTGTCCTTGTGACCAAGCCTTCCTCCCACTTTCAGGATAAAGACCTAAGAAGGTGAGGGTAGCCAGACAGGGTGCCAGAAAAGGCCAGTCCCTCATGGCCAGTAAGGGATGCTTAGCAAAGGGCAAGCACAGGGTCGTTCTGGCTCCAGGATACTCTCTAGCAAGCTGCAGCTTAAGGACTTCTTCAGCTTTGCTGTACCTGCCTCCACAGAACCACCCTTGACAGACCTTTCCACCACAGATACAGCCAAGGAGTTGGGTTTTGTTTGCTTTGCATTTTTGGGATTTTTTTGTTTGCTTGGTTTTTTTTTTCTTTTCTTTTCTTTTTTCTTTTTTCTTTTGTTCTGCAATACACGTATTCTTCTAGCATCCAGGGCAAACCAGAACTCGCAGCCACAAACTAATGTTCTGCAGGAGAAAGCACTGCCCTCTGCACTTGATGCATCACTGTGCATGTTAAGTGAATACAAAATTGTAAAGAGTCTAGAGGACCAGAGGAAGAGGGATGCAGGGACCATGATCTCACCCTGCTCTCCTGTATAGTCTCTGATGTTCTGCTACCAATAACCAACAAGTCCTGCATCTTATAGCCCCAGGTCTATCACCATTTTGCTGGGAATTACTAATCTCAGGGGGTTGTTTCTAGTCTGTAACTCTTGGCTTTGTGCAGTTGCTGGGTCCTGATTCCCCCACGATCTTATATTGATCTTTCTTTCCCAGTCCCAGAACCACTACTGGCTGGACACTGACATGAAGAATGATGAGGATGCCCACCATCACGACTGAGTAGTTCCTTACAGAAAAATAACAGAAAAAAAAAATATGCCTTTGAGTACAGAAACAATCTTCTGTGAATGCTTCCAGCTTTATTTACATCCAGCACATCCAATCTGATGCCCTAGTCAGGACGTTGGAGGAACAACCTCCAGAGTTTCATGTAACCGTTCCAGCTGCCAAATCCATTTTTCCAATTTACAGCTAACAATCAATCATACACTACTCAGTTGTTAACTTCTTTTGTTTAGATCATTTGGATAATTAAAGTACCACAAATTCCATGGTGTCAGCAGATCTCAAACAGACCTCCTGTTGGCTCTGCAATCTCTTTCAGAGATCAGAAAATAAAACAATGAATAATACTAGAAGAAGGAGTCCAAGTAGCTCATATTTTATGTTTCATGTTTGCCTAATGACAAGGTCATATAGTCAGCAGTGTGATCAATGCAAATACAATATGCCTTTGGAAAAAGGCCAATGTCTGCCTGTGGAAAGGGCAATCAAGGGAACTGTTTTGTAATAATGCACTTCATGGGTAGATAGCAGCGATCCCAAAGCTCTTTACCAAAAGGAGCAAAAGACCAGTGACTCAAGTGGCCAAGTTAAAAAAAACAAGTCAATGGCAAGTCCCTGGATATGTATACATGGGCATGATGTTGTATGCCTTGAGCACACATCTCTCTCTCATGCCGACTACATCTGTGTCAGCATCATTTTGCTATGGCTCAGAAAGCCCATCCTCAGCAAATAGCTAGAGCTAACAACTGTTCTGCATTTAGTTGATGTGCACATGGCCAGGGTAAGCCTGGCCAAGCACTGCTATCTCTGCTAAGACACAGGCAAAAAAAAAAATAAATCCACAGATGTTAAATTGTGTCAGCTTGCCTAACCATTTGAAGTCATTAATTCTGCAGACTATTTTTGACTAAGTCTACAAAAACTACATCATCCCTTCCTATGGCTTGTTCTTTGCTTATTGTGTATATCGCATCTTTCACAATCATAGACAACACACAAATGCTGCAGCACACCTGACACCCTCAGCAAGCAAACTTCCTACTTTTCTTAGTCCTCTCTGTGGCTTTTCATGATTACGAGAATAAGATGCATTTTTTTGTCATCAGGTGTCTGTCCATGTGAAGAAGGTATTGAAAGCAGATAAGATTCACCTTTTTGAAATGTAGATAAAGTGAAAACAGTTGATGACAAAGGTAAAGCTAGGGAATGATAAAGCAAGGCTGTTGTGGAAAGTAACAAGCTAGAGAAAGATGGGAAGCAAAATCAGCAGAGCTCTGGGAAGCCTCTGGAAGCAAATTAGGAGTTTCCAATCATTTATAAGACTGAGCAAAGGGGCATTGGTGCAATAGGTTGGGGTTTTTTTTGACTCTTGCATTGGCATTAATAAGAATGCACCAGCTCAGCACCTGGCTCCTTTTTTCTGTCCTGATGGCACACAGGACCCACAGAGAACATGAGGAAGCAGGAGCAGTGCCCCCACACTCCAATGGGACAGAGCTCAGGTTTAACGTGCGCTGGTGACCTTAAAATAGGGATTCAATATAAAGGCATGGTAGAGTTTGTGAGTGAATGAAACTGCCCATGCAGACAATATTTCTAATCACGTCCGCACACTGCCGGCACTACCACTGTCCACAGGCCACTAGAGTGCCATTATACGCTTGCAGGCTACAGCAGTCGATATGCTCGCTCTCTAAGGGTAGGCTCAAAAGTCCAGCATTTTTACAGCCGTGTTGGCCTCAGGACCAACCAGGTGCATGCCTGTGCAACATGGGCTCCCGGGGGCTCTGGGAAGCTCTCCCTACAGGGAACCAGCAGCAGGCAGCTGGGGCAACATCCTCACCAGATCTCCAACCATCCAGGGCTTTTGCGGAGGGCTTAGCTTCTCCTCTTTGCTTAGTCACCTGCAGAATCAGGCACTGAGATGCCTGGACCATTTTCCGGTCACGGTTGCTCAGCTGTGGGAAGGCTGCTCACCAGTTGTTCATCTCCTCTCAGGACTTCAGTGCTAGAGGTTGTCACAAAAAAAGGATTATGTGCTGTTTGCAGTGCCTCACTAGTGCTCCCACAAGACACTATGCTCTGCTTTGTGTAGTTACCAAGTGATGAAGTAGCTATGGGCATCTACAAGGAACAGGTAAAGCTGTTACAGACCTTGGGAAGGAAGCTGAGGGTCAGAGAGAGAACAACCACGGGTGTTTTGTTTTGCATTGTCATTTTAAGGTGACCTCTGGAGTCATGTGGTTTTAGTTGGGTTGAACATAAAATCTGCATTCTTTGCACTCAGAGTTGTGAGGATAGACTAGGTAATGTGAATTCTAAAAGCCCATATGCAGAAATTAAATGCAGATAATTCCCCTCCGTTTTCCATCTCTCTTTTTTTTTTTTTTTTTGCCTTCTTTTTTAAAATGTTTGTATTTGCCACTGCTGAAACTTATGTTCACTGGTCTTTTCCCCTAAATGCAGGAAGGTTAAACTAACCACCCAGTGAGCTGGAAATGGATGCAAAGGCCATAACTAATGCCAGAAAGGTAAATCACGGTGACAGTAATAGTTTGTGGTCAAGATGCAGTGCTCAACTTGAATAGGAAAAGAGAGGGTGCAAAAAGGCTCTTCCTTTGATTAAGTGCTGGGTTCAAAAGCTTGGAACTAATGAAGAGTTGTTTTTAAACATGAAAAACTGAGGTCTGTGTTAAATTTCTGTTTGATTCTCTTCACTGTTTTTTCTGGAAAGCTAATTTCCAGTCTCTAGCTCCAACATTACTGGTTGCATTTTCCTGCATTATATGTTCTTTCATATAATTTCTTTTTCATATGGCTGCCTTCCTTCAGCTGTCTACAAGCTTCAAAGCTGCTGACCCTGGTTCTCCTGTCCCCATGCACAGTGCAAGGCTCATATGCATCTCATAAAGCGATAATGCAAGCTCGCATCATTCACTTTGGGCAATTACAGCAAGAAGACAGATGGAGAGCATGATGGACAGCGTTGGTCTAAAGTATATTTACATGTGTTTATAAATGTCTAGGAGAAATGTGGGAATGCCTTTGACCAGCCAACCATCAAGAGGCAGAGAAGAACAAAGAGGCAGCTCTGCCTGTGGAAACACAGCATAGCCATTAAACACAAAGGTTCAGTAGCCAGCACTGATCCTTCCTGGCCAACAGAGAAATTAAGAGTTCAACAAAAGTACCCTTGCTCTAAAAACTGTATGCAGTCCTTTATTAGCAATGGGGACCTATTGGAAATGTGAAATAGGAGAAGCTTTGAAACACATGGAACTCTGCAGAACTGAAAAAAAAATCCTATTTTCCTTGTGCAGCATGAAGGTCACCCTCCAAAGCCAGAGGGGTTTCATGATGTTAGTGCACATTCTCACTGACTGCCTGTGTGTGGGGTATCATGTTCATCAGTCTCTAGCAGATTGCTCTGCAGAGCCAAATCCAGTAGGAACTCCATCCATCCATCCATCCTTTGCATGGAGAAAGGCCATTTGAACACTTGCAAATTCCATAACTGCAGCAAACAAGACCTGGGATGTAAAACCTGAACTGTAAGAACTAGCCCACATATGCGTAAGGAGGTTGCAGATCGAGGAGTGCTCAGATGAGCCCCATGGCTAGGCAATAAGCAGAACATGCATGCTGACATGCACCGCACCCAGGCACTGGCATGCAAGCCCCGAGATGAAGCCTGGGGCTTGCAGCATTTGCTAGTATCCTTGGAGTAGCAGATTTTTCATTTTCTCTGGGGGACACTAGCAAGGATGAAAATTTCTGAAGAGTTCCCACCACCATAAACTATTAAATATTTATTTGGTTGGAGCCGTCAGCATCAGGAAAGAACAATTCAGTCAGGGTGTTTGACACATAAGGCATGAAGCAGCTGATATCCTTGAAACTGTGGTCCCAGAGGCAGCCCTGCCTTGAGAATTAAAGCGCTCCCACAGGCTTGGGGACCCATCGCCGCTCAGGGCTGAGGAGGAGGGAGTCTGCGCTAAGGAGAGACCAGAGGAAAATGAGTTCACAGAGGTTCAGCCGTGCAGCTGCTGAAGTTACAGGAAGTTTAGTTAGCAACACGGTTGAAATTCAATGCTGAATTGGCACCATGTGCGCCTCCGACCTGAGTATTTCTTGTAGCAGTTGGCCGCGTTTCTGTCCTGTCGAGCCTTCCCTCCGTGTGCCCGTGTGGAACGGATCAGCTTCTCCTCCCGCGGGTTTCACAGGAAGCTTGCTGCAGAGAGCTCTTTGCCGGGCATACCGAACCTCAAGTTCCTGCTGCTAGGCCAAAGCATCCTTTTTTTGGTGGAAAAATCCATCGGAGAGGGCCAGGAAAACTGTGTGGTTTCTGCAATAGCTTTCTGTCGACAATTTTGAGCAACTCTCCCTCTCCTGAGGCTCACAAGCCAGGTTTCCAGTGGAGTGGGCTTGCCACGAGTTCTGCTTCTGGCTGCTACCTTTTTGGAGGATGGTTTTAAGAGGAAAAATAAGTTGGTATTAATTTGAAGCAGATTCCCAGCTGGTGTCCACAAATAGAAGCCCATAGTTAGGGCCCCAGTCACCATGGCTTCTTTCTTTCTCTGTGTCCCTTATACTGCCCAGAGGGGCAAGGAAAAGGAGGGAGAGCTGCAGGAAGGTGGCTGAAGTTCAGGTCTCAGAGATGTAAAAATTCGTCATTTCAAATTGTACCTAGCAATCGTGCATCCATTCAGAGTCTGGGCCTTTCCTGGTGAGTGTTATTTTTCCACAAAGCTGAAAAAAAGAGTGTCTTTATGAAATAGCTTCAGGCAGGTTTTAAAGCTTTATTTTTTCCCCGTTTATCCCATTTGAAAAACAGCAGCCACCAGCATAAATGGCTAATTCAGCCTTCAAGAGCATCCATATATCCACTGATAGACTTTCCAGGGGTTTTTGTGCTGTTTTGGTAGTCAACCGGCTGCAGTTTTGTGCTATTAGTCCTGGCACATATATAGCATGACCGACATCCACCATACACTGTGAAGATGCTTCTGAGATGAAGGCTGAAGGTGCTGTTTTAATATCCTGGTGCACCCACAGCAGCCGTGTGCAGCTCAGGTCTCCACATCTCAGGAAGGATGTAGCAGGGTTAGAGAAGGGCAACTAAAACAGCTGAATGAAAAAAGACTAAAAAGGCTAGTACTCCCCTGTTTGGAGAGAGGACCGAGACTGAATATGGCCAAGGTTTATAAAACCATGGAGGCTATAGATAAAACATGAATATGGAGATGTTCACAAAACCCCACAACACAAGAAGTCGAGGGTGGAGCACTCAATGAATCTAGTAGGAGATCCATTTAAAATAGATTTTTAAAAGTCCACCTTTACACAGAGGGTGGTGAACTTCTGGACCTTCTTGCCACAGGAGGGTGTGGAGTCAGAGAGTGTCAGCAGGTTCAAAAAGGCATGAGACAAACTCATGGACAACAGGTTCATACATGGATACTGAAAGGTATGCTTAGGTATTTACCCTCTAGCACCCCAAATATAATGGCTGTGATTGCTGGGAAAATTCAAAGGCGAGCGAAATACAGAAAGTGGCCAGGTTCACACACTCACCCTGAACAGGATCTCCTGCCATGGCCAGACACTGGGCAGTGGGCTAGGTGGGTCACTGATCTGACCCAGCAGGGCATTTCTCAAATCCTGGGTTTCCCTGGAAAAAAAAACAACAAACCCCAAAACCACCAAAAACTAACCAACCGACCAACGAAAAAAACAAAAACCCAACCAAAACCCCCACATATATACTGTCAACCACAGGACCTCCATGCTATCCAGCCAATGGCCTGCCCATTGAGATTGTCACCAGAAAGGGCAAATGTAATGTGGATTTCAGTCCTTCTGGAACAGGAATAAACCAATTTAATTACACATAAATAATTGCCACAACCAAGGCTACCTGAATTTTGACAGATGTCCTATAAATGAAATTGGATGTTTCATTGCTAGTTCCCTTAAGGCTTTTAAGCTTCTGCCTCACAGAAATTTGTTTTGAATTCTTTTCTAACAAATAACTAACAAATTTGAGCAGATGCCTTAACTAGTCTCCATTCTCAATGGGAAAACTGCATGAATTAAAAATCAAGGCTTTTATAAGTAGGGAAAAGTGATATTAGGTTACTGAGTAAAAGGGATCCTTCAGCAGTCAGATCTCAGCTGAAATCCTGCAATTATGCAAGGTGGGGCTCTTCTGAAAGGTCTCAGAGGAAGACATGCCATTCTTGCCACAAAAATGTGCTTCCAACAAACAAATTAGAGTCTCAGTATTGCTGTTGCTGCACAGAAAGGGAAATAAGTGGAACTTCTTTGGGGGTATTGGTGAGAAAAGAAAAAAAAAAAAACAAAACACCAAAGCAGATGCCCTTGGAGAGACTTGTAGACCAAAATCTCTATGAAGGAGCAAAATGAAAAAACAGGAAAGACTGAATCAGCAAGCCCCTGGGCCCATTACTCTGCTGTTGAAGCAGTACCTGGCCATGCAGGCTGTACCGCTGCAGTGTATCATCACTGATTGACACATCTCTAGTCCATATAATTTTATTAGAGTTTACTACATCCTTTCTAATCACCTTCACAGCAGAAATGTGGGTTCCAAGTTGCTCTTATTCCCTTGAGACATTCCGCTGACTTGGGAGGGTACAAGCTGGCCCTTCCTCCTGCATGCTGCAGGGCAGAGCTTGTCGTTGTTACTTGTCTATAAAATGTCATCCTTTGTTGTTGTCATGGTATTTTACCAGTAGTACAAGTAATTAGCTCCCTGTAGACATGCTATTGCCAACCCCAGCAATCTTTAATGACTTAATTATCAGTCTCAAAACAAGAAGCATTGTGTTCTTTGCTGTCTGAGACATTGTGTTTCGCCTTCACTCTTGTCCACATTCAAACAAACTCAGAAACCAGCAATCGAGCTGAAGGGCTCACCACATCAGCTCTCTGCAGAACAGCAGCTTTAGGGAAAAGCACCAAACACTGTGCATCTTGATATGTATCTTAACAAGAGAAACTGTCATTATAGCCATGGATTCAGCCATCTCCTCCAAAAATTACCTATGAGCAAGCTGTTTGGAGCTGATAGGAGCCCCCATTCATCCCTCTGTGACTTTTCACCCACTCCTCAGTCCTAAGAGTCAGCCCAGATCTTAAAGGGTATAAAGATTCTTGCCCAGATCCTCTGCAGGCACACAGATTTCACCCTTAGAGCCTTTAGCAAGCACGTACACTGTGATTTAGAAGCCCAAACCTTACTGTCTTTCAATGTAAAAGTGATATTCTCTGTTGGGTTTAATGGAAACAGAGGGAGATGTAAACTCCTGGATTAAAATCAGAAAGAAGCATCAGTACATCCTCTATCTTAAAAACAAGCAATGCTTTCAAAAAAATGGGCTGCATTCAGTTCTTTGTTGCTGCCTGTCCTTTCCTAGGTAATAAAGCTCTACACGTTCAGCGAGGGTTTACTGTGACATATCTATATGTTTTGTTGTTATAGAGACTTCTGTAAAATACTCCCCCAAAATTATTTTTAGCTTGCTATCAGCATGTTCGTTACAAGCAGATTGGAACATGGCCACCTACTTTATAAACAAAGCAAAACAAAGAAAGGGGGAAAAAAACAAACCCTGAGTCATACCCTTGTCCTCCTGACAACACTGAATCCAATGTTACGCACTACTGCCTTAGTAAGGGGTAAAAGTAGTTAATCTGTCTTTGGACTAGGTAGCATGACATTGAATTGCTGGCCAGTTTATTCACAGCCCAGCAGAGAATCAGTTGCAGATAAAGCTAATAGACCCCTCACCTCCGTAATAACCTCAAATGTCTGCTATCTATTCCAGATAATTCATCTTTGTCTGCTGTAAAGTACACGTCACCTGTACCCCACTCAGGAACAGTAAACACTTACTCATTGTAATGAAGAGGATTGCCTCTGGCAGATTAATTGCTCTGACTTTCTTCCTCCCTAAGTAAAACAGAGTTTCTCATTTTTTTCTGAATATGTTATTGCCATACTTCATTCAAACACTTGGCAGAGGAGCAAGTGCCCTAGACACTCCTTAAAATCCCAAGACCAAGCTCCTCATTTTATTTAGTATTTTTGTAGGCTTTGGCTAAATAAATAAAGTGCTTTACAGCATTACGGTTTCGAGGAATCTTCTCTGTGATTTTTTTGGTGATTTTGCTTAATTTCCTCCTTTTTTTTTTTTTTTTCCCATTAAACCAGTTATGTAACACAAACCTTTCATTAAGATATTCCTGTTCTTGGCTGCTGTATTTTTCCAAAGTCCTCCCTGTGGAGGCAACTTAAATTACTTATGGTCACATCACTGACCTTGAGTGAGCCTGGCACCCATGACAGCAAAAATACTGCATGGTCTGTACCAGCCCTGCACTTACTTTTGTGTGATACCAGGACTAGCATGAATTGCAACTGAAATGTACAATAAAGGCTTTTCATAGCACTGTGGGAGAACTTGGTTATGCCTTCACCTGGCATGGGATTCTGGGAAGGCCACGGAGGACCACCGGTGGTCTATGGCAGTAGCCTGCAGCGCTGTAGTATGTCCACTTGACCCTCTAAGCCAACCGATACAAGCTACAGAAGGGTTTTGTGTGCAGATGGCAGCTAAAGTAGGGCAACACCTGTGCTCTGGCTCAAGTTAACATTATAAAGAGAAACACTTTTGAAGTAATAGAGGAAGGAAGTTTGAGAAGCCATATGGTCCAATGATGACAAAGGAACTGGGCGGTGGCATTGGGCTTATCTATTGTCAGCCCCAAATGGGACATGCTTCAGTGAGCTACAGGTGAGCACCCACGTGGCTGACTTCAGTGATCTGCAGAATGGCGCTACCATGTTTGCTTGTGCTGCAGACAAACTAGGGAAGGCTAATTCAACAATGCAGGATTTGCAAACCTTTTTGAAATCTTTGGGTGGGAGGTGCACTGTCACATGTGCAACATTTGTTTCCTGTTCTCAATATTGCCAGCACATATGCATGGGTAGCCTCAATTGATGGTGCTTTCTGCTTTCTCTGCAGTGACAAACATCAGTTCCACTTCAGCAGTACAGGATGCTGGCACCATCTGTAACAAATCCTCTTCCTAGCCCATGCACCTCAGTGAGGTGGGGCAGGCTCCAACACAAGAGGCAAAACCCACCCTTTGCCTCTGCTCCCTCACACAAGGACAACCACGGAGATGATTGTCTAGGTGGTGGGAGTCTGAAAGATGGAACCATGCCCCAGGACACCACTCTTCCATAGCACATGAGATCGGAAGGACAAGCTGGGGTCTTCCCTGGTTGTACAGACAACCTCAGGAGCTGGGGTAGTGCTTATCCTTATCTTACTCTCCTACACAATGGAATTTTTGCTACCATTTTGCTACCAGCTTGTCTTTACTACTTGCCTGACTTTTTATTTTCAAGATGGTTTGTAGCCATCTCTTGGGGAGGTGTTCTGTAGCCTCTGAGCTTCGTGTGATTCAGCAGAGCAGTCCTGTGTTCCTACTCAGGACCGCAGGAATGGTCACGGGTGCAGCGACCTGGACCCCTTTCTGGCAGAAGGCACCAGCCTGCCACGTACAGTGCAGAAAGCTGGCTCTGCCGAGGGAGCACATCTTGCCCCCATAAGCAGTGGGAGGATGCCTCATACATCTCCATACAAGGCACCTTCCGCATAGTCCAGTAGAAGCGGGATTTTTTGCCAGTGACATGAAATACCATTATGTAGTGAGCAAAGGGATTGGTAAGGACAATTCTTGTGCCTTAAGGGGTATGAGGAAACCAGCATGTGCTATAGGAAAATGTTAAACAAAGAGCCTGTTGGATGTGTAGGTTGACAGGATTCAACTGCCCTGGCTGGCCTTACGTAGCCCTGTGAGCCCTGTCAGTGCGGACATTCCTCTCCTCATGACACACAAACAGGCATGGCTGCCAGAACAGTTGAGGAAAAAGATAAACATTTTTTCAAATATTACTTTGAGGTTTGAGGACCACAGGATCATTCTGAGAAGATTCTGTCCAAGGGGTGGTTGGTCTCTGTGGGGTTTCCTGACAAGTCCTACCCAGGACCACTCCTAGGACAAAGTGCAGCCCACTGCCCTCGTGGCGTTGCTCTCTGGGTGCCTCAACTTCCAAATCTTGGTGGCAGCACAGCGTGTACCAGTGTTGGCTCACAAACGCTGAATGCCAACACCAGTTGGAGCTTCTATGCCGTGGATGATGACACCTTCTGGAAGCAGGCAAGCTTCCTATGAACTTCTGAGTGTTAAAATCCTCTTATAAAAACAAATAGGCTTCAGAGAAAGCCCAAGGGTATATTTCAGAGCACTTTGGATTTTAGCCTATTTCAGCCTCTACTGCCAGCTATCCATCTGTCCTGCTAATGTACTTCACTAGGCAGCCAGGTAATGAGCCTACAGCTCCTTTACGGGTGGGATTAGAATTGTGCGGGGACAGGGAGACAAATTTGTTATATGGGACTCAGGGGGGAAGGACCATAGGGGGATTTTCTCATTTTTCACTCAAACACAGTCAGAGTACAGATCGTTCCAGTGAAGTTATCCCCATGTAAGAAGTATGTCCCTTTCCTTGCCATGGGGAAGCTGAACACTGCTTCACAGGTCTTGCCAAAGGGGCTCTTAGAGATGATGTTTCACTGACATGAAGTGGTGTCTCTGGATCTGGCCGTGCTGCCTCAAGAGATCATGGGAACGGGAAGACCGATCAGGGCAAGAGCAATGTGCTTTTTCTATTATGTTTTCCCTGCACGTTAAAAGGCAGAGATTTTAGACACAGAAATACTCCAACTCCAGCAGTCACAGCTTGCCTTTTGTTCTTGCCTGGAAGCTACTCAGCTGGCACAGGTGGCTTCTTAACGTCCAGCCAGCATGGACGGGATACAGCAAGATCAAGCTTTGGCCACGCGCCTGCTCCTCCACAGCTCCCCTGGCCTTCCACTGTTCCCCTTGCTGCCTGAAGAGATCCTTGCAGGTCCCATTCACATGGGTCAGCCTTTACTGGGCTGCTCTGGGAATTTCCCCTTTTGCAAAGGAATGCTAGCAGGAGGCACATACATCCATTATCACCCTTTACCATCCTCTACAATGGGTAGAAACTGATCTTTGTAGTGGTTTACAGCTTTAAAAGCTATTGTGGTGCTTTCAGTGAGTTCCTTGATTTTAGCTGCCTGAGTCATTGATGACCTGACTGTTTTCATTTTAGTGGCTTTTATTTTGTCTTCCTTGGAATGGCATTGCCCAGTAGCAGGCAGTTTACCATCTCAATGGGCTAAGTATAAAAGAGTTGTTATATCTTGCAGTCATGGTTGGGAAAGAGGATTTGTTTTATGTTGATGAGTAGTCTAAATCTTTTCATATCAGATTTTGGCATGTTGAATGCAGGAGGGGCTGGAGTTCACTTAGCTTCTGAGAAATGGCATTTCTGCTTTATGTCACCGAGGCATCATTTTCTATAGATTTCTAATAAGGTTGTGAGCTGACCTACTGTGAAATTGCAATGTCAGAGTACGTTGCCTGTTTTCAAGTACGTTTCTCAGGTAAGTGCTTGCCTTAGTTTAAAAATAAAAGCTAATATTTTAGTAATTTTACATTTATCTTTGATTATGAGCTTCTCCTGATTATAAAAGTCAATTGTAATATAGTTGTGGGAGCACAATTATACAAAGCAGGTGCAGCCATAAATTAAAAAAAAAAAAATTAAAAGATTATACACATGCTATATTTCTGGGAGCAGCCAAGAATAATAGAAGCTGAAAATTGTCAGCAGCTTCGACAATAGAAATCAGAGCCATCAGGAGAGGCACAAGGCACACAAATACTGAGACTTCCAAAAGGAGAGGTTACTCAGAAAAGAGCTTGATCCCAGTGCTTTTCTCCAGGGCACATTGCAGGCTGACCCCATGGGCAGCTCAGCTCTCCTGACAGTCAACAGCACTCAGGTTTCAAGGTAAGAGTCTCTTTCTTTTACACTATGGTGCTTCAAATGGAATTGAGTTTCCTCTAAGCTTTATGCTTGATGGAGCGAAATAATGTCTTAATTGTTGAAAGATTGGCTATAGGCCATAGTAACTTAAAAAAAAAAAAAAAAGTCTGAATTCTGAAACAGACAAAAAAGGTTATACTCAGGCTGCCTTTAATGCCACCAGACAGAGTTAGTGTTAGCTGTGGCTCTGCCTTTAAATGCCAGGTTGTATCCAGCACCATCAAAGAAACACCCCCCTCAGGGAGCCCAATTCTCCAGCAGGACCGCTCTGCTGGGGAAAATGTTGAAGAACAATGCTCAGGCAGAAATAAAAGGCCAAACTGCTGTGACTGCATCACTTGAAAAAGAGAAGCCCACGCTGAAAGAACAAGGGCTACCTTGGACTGTTTGGACAGCCAATACCATACCGATAGCAGGAGGCAGAGACAAGGTGTAATTCTGCCATGAGCTACGCCGTGTAAGAGATTACAGTGGTGATCACATCACTGAAGACCCATTTATGCTGTATTCTGTTTTGCCATCAGGGTAAATACCTAATCTAGTTAATTTTTAAGAAAATAATGGCATTTATTGGTTAATCAGGTTCATAAATAAATGTGGCATACCATGTGTGAGCATACTGAATGTTTTATCTCATGCACTCATCATAAGCCCTTTGAACCTAGTTATCTCCCCATCCTTTATATATAATAAATCATATGGCTATTGACCATCGCTCTTCAGGCGGATGTTAAATGTCAAATGCCCAGGCCATGATGAGTGGTGACACAGGCACCCATGTACCCTGCATTTGTACCCAGAGAGTCCCGCCACCCATTCAGCCGGGCTTGTCAAGCCTCAGAAACCAGAGACAGGCTGTTGACATCCCTGGGAGGTCCCCCATGTACGGCAGCATCTCTGCTTTGCCAGGCCCAGTGCTATGGAGGGTTTGGGATGTCCTACCCAGCAGGGCAGCAGCGCACACGCACGCTCATGTGCTCGACCCCTTTTGCAATTGCTGTGCAAATTATTTCTCACCTCACTGGTGCTTTATGTGTGTTTTAACAAATGTCTCACAGCTTTGGTAGTCTTTGTGCATTAAGAGAGAACTATCTTCACCTGGAAGGATGAAAACGATGACTCTAAGCTTTTGAATTCTCTTTTACATTTTCGGGTGAATTTTTCATAGGAAGAGTGAATGGCCCCCACACTCATTTTTCCCCCTGTTTTACCCTCAGCCCAGGTTGTCCTTTGTCCTGTCTAAGCTAGAAACAGAATCAGCAGACATGCTGGAGCAAGTTCCACCACCATTTCCTTATCCAATCAAGCAGAGTTTAGTCCTACTGAGAATTACTCTAGCCAAACGGCTTTAGACCGGTGCGGAAGGCGCCAACCGCTCTCAAAGAAAGTGGGAAGCTCCTCAGTGCCAGCGCTGCTGAAGTCCCATCTGCCACAGATTTGCATCCTGCACCCTTTAGCCTTCCCCACAATTTCTCCTGTGTCCTATCCCCGACCCTTCCCGGTCTTTTCCACGCCCTCCCCTTCACGCCTGCAAGGGGAAGTCCCGGTGAGGGATGGCTGGAGAGGACAGCTGGCCGTGCCGGCAGGCTGGCTGGGAACTGCTTTTCGGACGGACCAGGGCTGAGTTCTTGCTGCCCACCTGCCAGCAGCAGGCTTGAGAGCAGGCGTGTGTGTGCCTCTCATCTACCCACGTGCCAGTGTCACAAGTTATTGTTCACAGCTCCGAGACCTCTGCTGCCTCTCAAATTTGTTTAAAATTAGCGTATGGATGTAAAAGCGGTGAGTGCTTGCGTGTGAGGGGCAGGGAGGGTAGGGCTGCAGAGATGTAGTTGTGTAAACGTTATTCACTTAGGAAAATAGGCTAAAAATAATAAGGCTACATCGTCACATTCTTTCACAATGCTTCAGAAGAACTGGAGTGGTGCTTACAGCTGCAACAAATCCCTCTTAAAACCAAAGGGAAGTAGGTGAGGATGGAAAAGCAACCTCTGTGTCCTGCTCACTCTGCCAGGCAACACCAGACCACAGTGCTGGAGCCCCTCGCCCCATCCCACCCCACACATCCCCACTTACATACAGGCTACAGGACGGGTGTTGAGCAAAGTCCTCACCTCGTCACACCACTCCGAGTTAGCATGCAGAGACCTTGTTAAAACCTCCTCTCATCTGAAGGGCTTCCCTGCCTCCTAACCAGGGTGTTAAAGACAGCTGGCCAGCAGGGATGAAGCCAGGTGTTAATCTGCGTTCCCCCCCAAGCACGCTGACTAATTAACTAAGTTCACGGGCTTCTTCTCTGGGAGCTCAGCTTGCATTTGTATGAAGGAGGAATATGACCGTTTGGGACGGGGAAGACTGTAGGAATAATAGGACTGTTCAGACCGAAGCTTTGTAAAGTGTAGGGTACCTGAATACAAAGTCGTGTGCGTAGTCAGCCGTAGCTCTGCCTTTTTTTAAACATTGCTCCCCCAAGCTGACTACTGTTATCACTAACTCTTAGTGTTTTGTGGTTTGAGAGCCTTTGCCGAGGGAGGTGGTTGACCTGCACAAGGAAGGCTGCTGCTGCAAACAGCTGATGCGCTGAGGATGAGATAGGAAGAAAACAAAGATACAGAGAAGAGAGAGACCACGGTGAACTGCTGAGACTGTACCTGTCAGTACAACAGGTGGGGGGCTCAGCACACCAAGGGCTGAATCAATGCAAAACACTGTGTGGCACGGTGTAGATATGAGCAAAGCTGCATTTTCTTCAGCAGAGCCTGCAGAAAGAGAAGAGAGAGGCTGTGGCCACGGGGACCTGACACAGGCTTATCACAGAAAGCACTTGGCTGAAAATTTACCTAGAGGGCAATGGCTAATGGCACAGAGGACAGTTCAGAGGTGGGAGCCAAGCTCTCAGTGAGTGATGAGCAGGAAAGAAAGGTTGCTTGTTTCTCAGCTCACATTTTCTGCCCCCTTCCCCCACATGGAACCACCCTGGCAATGCCGAAGGCAATGGGAGTGGGGCTGTGGCTGAGCTGCTCCACCACCAGCTGTAGCACTTGTGCTTTGGGACTTTGTTTTCCCCATTGAACAATTGCTGTACCTTAGACAATTTTAGGACATGTAACAGTTAATTCCTTTTCTGAAGCTATTTTTTTCTGCAGAGACACTCAGCTGGTCCCATCCCCTAAGCAGTAAAGATACTGCTGTAGTGGGGGCATTTATGTTCCTCATTTATATTCATCTCCTGGGGGTGTCTTCACAGCAGCTTGGTTGGTGCAAAAGAATTGAACACCATGCTGGGTGCCTGTGCTACACGGGACCTGAAGGAAAACAGGACAGATGCTTTCTGGTAAAGAGAGGAAGAAAAGGCTGACAATTCAGGTGGTAGGGTGCTGTGAGGGCTGCAATAAAAAAAAGGAGTCAACATTTCTCTTTGACGGAGCCACGTTCCAATGGCTAAACAGGCTTTATAGTCAAGAAGAAGCCACATTTACTCTGCAGTAGGAAATAGTGAGCATACACTTTTATTGTCTCATTAACACCCTCTCCCCGCTCCCCAGGATCATTTGGCTCCAAGTCTGGCAGCACGGTACAATAATGTTCCCAGCAGAAACAGCTGGTATGGAGACAGGATATTGCTTGAAATGGCCTGAGAGACATCGTCACCAGGTGGCATTTATCAGCTGTATGCAAACCCCGCGCCTGAGTAAGGTGGTCTAAGAAAGGATATATATCCAAAACACAAAAAAGCTAAGTACAACTTAGCAAAGAGAGGCTTTGTGGCTGAAACCTCCTTTTCAGTATAGATGGAAGGGGAGGGAGTAATAAACAGCCCAGTTAAGCTGGTCTGTTGGCTTTAAACCAAGGTAATGAGGCATGCGGGTGCTTTGACAAGGAGCCAGAAACTGCATTTTGCCACCGATTTGACTTCTACCTTTTTTGTCTCTCTTAAGCTGACAGTAAATTCCTCACAGTCCACTGAGCATATCAAAATGGGGTTCAGGCCAGGTCTAATGCACTGTTAATTGGGGATATAACCTTTTAAAGTACTACTAGGAAAATAATTCACTTAATTAAATATTTCCAGTTTTGGAAACCACCCTTTAGGCAAATCATACCACTTCTTCGCCCTTTGCACAAGAGAATGTAGAATACAAATCGATATGTTCATTTTTGTCCTCCACACAGGGTTTCCCACACGCTTTCCCTCTCAACTGCCTTCCGAGGGTTTGTTCCACAGGAGGGAAGATTACTCCAGTGCTGGGGTCAGAGAAGTGGGAGGGTGAGCTGCTGGCTCTGCTGTCCACTTGTTTTGCAGCCCTGGACAAGTTTCTTAACCCCTCTTTGCAACAACGTCGGCATCTGTACAGCCTGGACACAAGCAGTGTCCTCCCACCCTGCCACTCTGCTCATTGATTAAGTGTCCACAGAGCCGGTTAGACCTCCTTTGGTAGGACATGGATGTAAGAGTAGTAAGAGTTTGTTCAGGCCAGAGCCCTGCCAGTCTGTTCCTTGGGTAGGATATTGTTCAGCTCTAGGTACAGCAGACAAACCCCTGCCTTTGGGGAGCTGCAAGCAGCATGACCCCACCAACTGACTGAAGGTGCATGACCATTCCAGGGAGCCACTGGTGGCCGGTGTCAGTGGAGTTCATGGAGGAGGACAGAAGTACCCAATCATTTAGTACAAATCTGCCTGACACTTTAGGTAATCTCATCATGAAAGAAAACTTGGGTTTTGCACAGCTACAAGTCTCCTGAAAGGAGAGCATCAAATCTTAAACCCTCCTGCAGGAGTACTTTTTTTCTCCAGAGGCAGTACAATCACAGCCAGACTGAAAGTGTCACCACTGGGCTTCTAGATGCCTTTCATGAGATGAACACAAAGTTTCTACCGGAGAACAAAGCGTGTTAGTGATCTTGTAACAACCACCTCTAGCTAACTGGTGGAACTTGCCCTGCAGTAGATAGAGGCTACTTACATCTAAAAGGTGCCCTGCAGCGAAAAGATTGAATCAAAACATACCTCCGTCTTTGCGCACGGTACCTGTTCAGTGTATAACTTGTACCAGGTCCTCAAGCAGTTCCTAGCACCTGTATTTTGTCCAAGGGCACACCTATACTACCACTGGCGTCTGCTGATGTTTCTTCTTTATGTCTGAAAATATTTCCCCATCTCTGTGCATTTTGCCTGACTCTTGCTAGGTACCACCACAAATATTTACAACTGATGGCTTGTAAGCAAGGAAGGCACAGCAAGTCACGCATTAGATTTGCTTGTACTACTTGCAGACTTGGTCTCTCCTCCAAACCCTTTGAAGGCTGGGAGATGCTGTCTCCAGCATCCCCCATTGCAGCGGCACAGGAGGCAGCTGATGGGAGCCCAGCTGGGGCTGGACACCAAGGGCACAGCGCTGCTCCAGGGGCTGCTGCACACACCAGGTTTGCAGGCAGCACCAAGAGCACTTTGGGGCATCCCGAGCTGTCAAAGGATGGTGTTCCTCAGCTGGCAGGAGATGCTCACCTTAGAGCTTGCTCCCTCCTTGCAAACGAGAGAGCTGGCCAGCTGCAACACAGAAACTGCGTTTCAAACCGCTTCCGCAAAACCAAGGCAGAAAGGGATTTTTTTTTTTTTGGCCTGTAATGAAAACAAAGGGGAAGTGGGGAAGCCACATTTATGATCTGGGTAGAAATTTTACTATCCACTCCAACAGGAAGGGTGTTTTCTGACAGGCTCTTCACGACACCTGTGTTCCGCCGCAGCGCACCTCCCGGCAGCGCCGGCTCTATCGCTCGCTGGTGTGTTTTGACAAGGAGCTGCGTTCCTTCCAACATTATAAACTCAGAAGAGGCCAGGATAATCTCTTTGCCTGACCTCTGGCCTCATGCAGGCCACAGAAGAGCCCAAGTTCATTAATATCTGAATTTATTCGACATGAGAATTAGTCTGGAATAACCACTGCAAAATTTATCTTTAACAACCCTCAGAAATAATAAGCCCTCAGGAAGAATGTTCTGCTGTCTGAGTGTAGCAGTAATTATTTGATTATATGGGACATTTCGTATGCAGCTATTATGAGTTGTCCTACCTGTGCTTGCTTCTGAGTGAGTTTTAAGAACATGAATAGATGCCACAAGCTGCCTCTGTAAGGAACATGTGAGTCATTTGGCAGATCGCGTGAAGCCCGTTGGCGGGTCTCAGCCCAGGTCACAGTGGAGGGATGTCAGCATCACGGGGCGCTCCCATCCTGCAGCCTAAATGGGTACGGACCCCACACTTTAAAGACTGGTGTTACAGAGGTTTGTGTAACATCTAGATAGGTGCCTCTGGTCTCTGGCCCTGTCAGTGTGACACCTTTCACCAGCAATGGGCTGGAGCTATTTTTAGGATTCAACAGGGAACAAACCTTCCGGTGGTCTCGTTGCTTAATTGCTCTCTATTGCCTTAAGTGCAATGGCTAACAGCTAAAATGGACTTTGGGGTGTTGACTACAGAGCTCTGTAATCGTTTCCTGCTTTTTCTTTCTATTTGCAAGCTATTTTAAGTTGTTCTACCTTTCCTGGACTGCCTAAGAGGAGCTGTGTTGTGCACTTTCATCAGCTGATTCTGGGAAATGTCAGTTATGCTGCTCTTCTGTTAGCAATACATTTCTTGAACGATTTAAAAATAGCGCAGTATGAAACATTTCCATCTTCTCTCTTCTGGAGGACAACTGAGGGGGAGTTAACTCTTTTCTGCTTCGCTGGAGCAAGAAGTCATACAGCGTTCAGGTGCTCTGGGGCTGGAACCAGCTACTGGTGCCGGCAGAGGCAACACGATGTGGGCGCCTGGTCGGAGCCTGAGCTAAACAAGGCCCTTGCCATTGACAGAGCCGCCGGCAGTCCCAGCACGCGTGGCAGCCGTGTCAGTGCAGGACACAGCAGGGCTGGGCTTTGGAATGCTGACCTGCCTCTCTGCTGCTTTTACAGCTGCTCAGAGGGCTGCCCAGGCAGCGCCCATGTGGCCGGCTGATGCTGAGCATGGTAAAGCTCCTCTCTGCGAGCTGCTCCAACACACGCTGCCCCGAGAGTCTAAACCTCAGCTGGGAACTACATCTCCCAGACATCCACAGCAGTCCTACAGTACCATCCCATTTTAATCCTTGTTGGAGCACTCCATCACTGGCTCCTCTGTCTGTGTCTTGTGTTCATTGGTGTCTCCTTCCTCAGCTGTTCGGTTTCTTGTTAACCTCTCCTCCCATTTCATTTTGACTTTCCAGCATGTTTTCCTTTATTTTTCAGTCCTCCCGCCCACCCCCAGCTTGTTCCTTTTTGCTTCTCCATCTCTGACGTTTCCATCCAAGCAACTTCACTTACACTTCCCATCTGAAGGCAGCTTGAAAGACAGTCATCTACAGTGCTGTCACAGCAGCCTGCTGTGATAAACCTGGATCTGCGTATGTTAGAGGCAGCCAGAAAGCAGAGAGAGAAGAGAGAGCCTTTTATCACCCAAGCAGCAGAAGCAAATACTCATCAGATGCAGCTTCCCCTATCCGTTTGCACTTGCCATGCACTCTTCCTCTGGTCTGTGGCCCCTTTGGGACTCCTCTGGTAACCACAAGGTTGGGAAACACTGTTTCAACCACAAAATGCAGCTTCCTCTTTCAGATGACAATTAACATTTCCCTGGTGCCCGTGAACAACCTAGAAACATTTAAACAACTGGTGTTGGCCTGCTTGTGTACACACCTCCAACACGCCTGTGCATTCGCTCAGATTTTTCACCGGTGGCTTTCCCTGGACCCTTGTCTCCTCCAAAACTCCCCCGCTGAGGGCAGCCCCTTCCAGCTTTGCCCCCCCCTCGGTGCGACCCGGGTTTTCGAGGTGCAGGCAGTCAATGCAACCACACAAAGGCAGCCTGCCCACATCATCCGGAGCTGGAGGAACAGCAGAGCTCCGTAAGGCTTTACTGGCAGCGGTGGAGGGGTGAAGAGGGGAAGCAGTGACGCAGTTAACTACAGATGACTTGTCCCTGTTCTGGCTGAGGTTTAGTGCCGCATTTGCTCTGTGCTGCAGGAAGGGCTACACAGGAGAACGTTTGCTTTGAAGCCCACAATGTTGAAATGAATGCAAATATCCCCACAGCCTCCTGAGCCTGGGGCTAGAGGGTGTCTTTTTTCAGAGGGGTATCCAGAGGCACATCAGGGCTTCAAACTGCTTCCAGGGCAGTGCTATCTCATTTTGTTTTCTTTCTCTTCTCATGGGCGAGTATTACT
Organism: Pterocles gutturalis; assembly: GCF_000699245.1. Taxonomy (NCBI): domain Eukaryota; kingdom Metazoa; phylum Chordata; class Aves; order Pterocliformes; family Pteroclidae; genus Pterocles; species Pterocles gutturalis. The sequence continues at coordinate 43,164 of NW_010146019.1, forward strand.
TGTGGTAGGTCACCTTTGCTTTCTCTGTCTGCACGTAACTGCTTTAAAGCACTGATTAGATGGTCATAAATCACAAGGGATCTACAGTATTTTGAATCATTCCAAACTCTGGCATTACAGCTCAGGTCTTGAATGCACTCTCCAGCAAATCCACTCAATATTGGTTTCTGTTTATTCAGCAGGGATGTCGTATCAAACTTTCTGGAGCAGTCTGAGGGAGACTTAAGTTTATTAAAAGAAGTCTGGAGAGCAGAGCCAAGTTTAGCTGCAGCCAAGTTATTCGGTAAGACAGCAAGTTGGGCAGCAAAGCAGAAGGATAACTCTTGCCTCTGTGCTGATGCCTGGCTTGAAAGCCTGCAACTGCTCCATCTGCGAATGCTGCCATGTGCAAGGATCTGTCCTGAACAGGAATTATCTGCACCCACAGTGACCCAGGGTTCCAACCTTGGCTCATGAGAAGAAGACACCCGTGTGCTTTATTTGTCTGCGCTTGAAAATAACACTGGCCAAGAAGCATTTTCCACCAAATAAAGGCCCTACAGACATGAGTAGCATGAGAAACAGTAGCAAATTTTGCAATAAAATGTTTTCCAGTGGAAAAATACTGAGTTGCTAATATCTCAGAGAAACAACTTATTTTCCATGAATTTTCAAACAACACGAAGAAAGGTTTCCAAAGTCACTTGGCAAGCAGCAGTGCATCAGTACAACACATGGATTTTCCCCCAAGTTTCCTCGCACCTGAGGAACCCACCAATATTTGCCACACTTCCCCAGCCCTTCCCTGAAAGAGATGCAGTAGCTGGGAACGCAGGGCTTTCACACTCCCCGACAAAGTGTTTCCTGGGAGATGGGGACTCGGGAAGCCCTTGATAACTGCTGGCTGGAACTGGCATGGTCCTTTTCATCTCCACCACTCTTTACAGCTGCATTTCTGCACTCAAACCTCTCCACTGTAACCACAGAGATTGTGTCACCTCGGAGCAGCAGCTACCCCAGGTCTGTGAAGCGTGTTTCACCACAGGGAAAAAAAAAAAGTATCTACGTCTGCAGTATGAATTTCCTGTGATTTCTGTTTCCTGGGCAATTCTGAAAAGTGTATTTTCATTTAAGCATTGGAACAAAACCAAGAAGGAGGGCCTCATACAAACAGCAAACCCCAAGTTTTGAGCAGCCCTTTGCTCGTGCGTGTTCCCTGCCACACTTGATGTCCCCTGCACAGCCCGGCTGGGGGTCTTCTCAGTGCAGCTGAAATGCTAGCACTTCTTGGGGGGTGTGAGAGCTATACGGAAAGGGATAAAAGTAAAATATTTTTAGTGGCTTTTTCTAATGCACCTAAACCAAAATGACCAGGGCTAGCTGCAGCCACGGCTTTGTACGAGCACAGCTTTGTTTCCCCAGTAGCAGGGAGTTGTGCTGCTCTAGCAGGTTGCAGTATGTTTTAAAGTGCTTCAGATGTCTTCAAAGTCCTCCAAGAACACCATGAGCTGGTGGCCTTTCCGAGTGGCTGGGGAGGGGCCAGTGGCTGCTGCAGGGCCAGGGCGCAGACCCTGAGCCAGGGGCCCTTCTTTCTGAGGTTTGCTGGACAACCTTAGCCAAAGCGCTTTGACACTGCCTGCCAGGCTCTCGAGCAGTGTATTAGCAACAGTACAAGATGCCTCATGCAGGGAAGTTGGGGAAAATTCAATGTTTATAAAGTAGAAGCAGAAGTTCCCAGAGCAGTGTAAAATATTACCTTTTTTCCTTTATTGGCACTCACAGGAACAGTTAATGCTTGGTTTGGATAGTGCTGATGACTCTGCTGTTGTTCGTTGTTTATCATCTCTAGATTATTGTGGTTGCAAATGATTTGGCCGATTTCTCTTTTTTCCTGTTTTGCAGATGGCAGTGTCCATGAAGCATGACACCCTTGCAGGCATCTGACTTACTGCGAGGCAGGAAGCTCGAGGACCTTGGGGGATAAAACGACCCTCAGTGTTAATTGACCTCTAATGTTCATGGACTGATGAGCTGTGATTTGCGCGGTCTTCCCTGATACAAACTCTCTCTGCCTGGGTCTCTGCTTGAAGGCTGTGCTGCTTCCAAGAGGAGCCTGGGCCAGCACACCCAGGAGTAATTTTTTTGCTGTGCTACTTCATGCTCATGCTTTAGCTCCAGTTCAACCTCTTGCACGGTGGGGCTCTAAAGCGCTTAAACTGTAGCTAGACTAAAGCAGCACGGAATAAGCCCACCACTGTAATTTTACGTGAAAGGAAACATGCAGAAGCTGCACTTCTCCAGCTGATGTCCTGTTTTGTTCCCGGGTGGATGGCTCCCAGAGCGGAGCAGTGCCTGCAGCTGCAAACGGAGGGCGTTTCCAGCCCCAAGACACTGAATCAATCTATGTGCCGTTCTTCTCTGCTGCCTTATTAGCAGTTAAAAACTAAGAAAACACAATGTCTTCCCCAAACATCTGCCTCATTTGCCTTGCTCTCAGCACAGCAACAGCCCCCGCCGCAGACCAGCCCTCATTACAGCAGCTCAGGGGGAAGCGTAGGTCACATTCTTTTCGCATAACGAGCTGCAACCCTGTGATCTTTAATAGGATTATACTGAGGGGAAAGGACAGGACCCAGCCTTGTGATTGCAGAGCAACTTATGATTCATGGACTGATATCAGTGTACTATCTGGGGACATCCTGGACGCTGCCTCCTCCTCCTCCCCCCATTAAGATCTCTTTGTGCAGAGACACAGGGTTTGTTCAGCTGTCCCGAACCCATCCTTGACCCCCAGCACTGTCCAGCTGCTGGGGGCTGGGATGAGTCCAGAGCAGGATGGAGCAGCCCTGTGAGTGACAGGAGTGACCAGGGATGCTCTCTTGGGGTTTGTGCCTGGGGTTGACTGGCTTTTTAACTGAATCGTAGTGCAATTCAGTCTTATCTCCTCCTATCCCTATAAAGTACAGCTGCATTTTGCCTTACAAATCTCCTCTGGGAGAGTACTTTGGCGACAACATGCAGGCTGGCAGGCGCTGCAGCACTGGTGACTCTCAGAGGCACATTTGGGAATGATTGGGGATGATGAACCTCTCCTGTGTGGTACTTTTTTTGGTGAAACTCACAGGACCCTTGCTATTTTTGAGGCCTCTTGGTTCAAATTTGGTTGAAATTAGCTAACAGGCTCAAACATAAGGTTGACAAAATGAGTAGCCCACAAGATCACATGAAACTTCCTTCCTTAGGAAACAGGTCTAAGCCATACCTAAAACTAGGTGAAGGAGGGCGATGTGTTAAGAAAGGGGAAAGATTTACAGGACAGAGTCAGAGCATGTGCAGAGGCACACACCCCTCTCTCATCCTTCTGGACTGCCCTCACAGCCAAATAGCCCATTACCCCATCAGCTAAAAGCTCTCTCCTCCACATACGATGGGTCTGTACTGCAGGGTAAAGACCTTGGCAACGCTGAATCATGCATTTTCCATTTTCCACCTCCCACCGTCACTAATGCACCGTATGCCACTTAGGAACGAAGGTTCAGGGTTTCTAGAAATAGAGTGAAATAAAATATCATGTCATCTGCCTCAAGATTCAGCAGCCCACGTGTTCTCCCACACATGCTGCTGCGAAGGTACCACGCCGGTGCTTTGGGCAGTCCTTGAGCTGGTCCTTCCATAGCAGATTAGATTCAAGCTCTGACTCCTGAGCAGTAGTGTGCTTTAGAGGCAAGGACCTGCATCAGTAGCATTTATCAGGGGCAGTGGCCTTTTCTGCACCAAGGTGAAACTTGCGTGAATTCAGGATGGAGGAGTGCTACCAGCAATATTATCAGTCCAGCCTTCATTTTTCTTGCCCAGGAATGGGATGATCTTGCTGTAACCAAGCCTAAACACAAACCCCTGACTCCTCAATTTAGCCCACCACTTCACTGCAAAATACAAAAGTTGGTAAATAAAACTCCTAACATATCCTAGTAGGGAGAAGAAGAATTTCTCCAGAAAGTGTCTATTTATATAATCTCTGCAGTGCTCAGATACCATGGAAATCAGTAAAGAAAAATATATTGGCAAGCCTGTTGCATTGCAACTTTATATATCGTTCCGTTTGCTACCAAGCTTAAACTTCTTTCAGCGTTTCTGCCACCAAGCTTGCTCCAGTGAGTAGCCATATTTTGGGAACATGTTGCATTTTCCACAAAGTTCAGCATATTATTTCTAGCCATGTTTCCTTTCTCTGAGCCCACAGCTCCTCCCTGTCCTGTATTCTCCAGAACAGAAGCCAGGTCATGCTTATTGCTCCACCTGGCTCCTGCATGGGGATATTTCTGAATACAGATTGCAAACTATTTAACATTGCACATCTTGGTACCACCCCACCATTCCCTTGTGCTCTCCACTGATACCTTGCCACCACCTATCCTTCGTTAGCAGCAGTTTTTAAAATTGCTAAGTCTTTGTCAGAGCCAAGGCAATTTGAATGATTTTTGAGGAACTCTTTTAAAATGTTTTACTGAGACCAAAACATATTCCACCTTATCACATGCCCCCTGAATCCCCTAAGCTTGAAATTCTAGCTGTTAGATTCATTTAAAATTCCTTTTGCTGGGGCATATGTACATTTGTTAGACTGCTTATCCCATATTCTGAGGAAATTGCCTTTTGGGCAAGCTTCTATTGCTGGGAAGTCTAAAGACCAAAGTCCAGAAGGGTTTAGTTCACATTCAGCCCCTGTGGTGGTTCACTCATTAAAAGAGATATTATCTGTCTGTCTGCAAACTTCATGCTGCCTTCTGATGGGTCATGGGCTTGTTAGAGCCTCCTGCCTTCTGCTCATTTTGTGGGATGAATTGTGATGGCAAGCTCCAAACCCCAGTCCTCCCCTTGCCAGAGTCCGGCAGGAATATCCCATTTCTTTCCAGCCCTGGTGGTTGCTGTGGAGGTCGTGGCAGCTCAAGTCAGAGAGATGGGCAGCATCCAGAGGACCTGGCCTGGGGGATAGAGACCAGGCTACAGCTTTACAAGGATGGTTTACTGACATATGTATCTGATGCCAGAGAGGTCACACACCCTTTTCTTTAAGCACTTGGGACATTAGGAAAAAACTTTGGACTGTCTGTGAATATGCACAAAACATGAATTATTCAGCATCGCTGCAGATAGCTCTATTATTCAGGGGGCAGCTGAATTCAAAAAGCTCTCCAGGTGTAAAGAACTATGAAAGAAACACTAGAACAGAGAGGAATAATGTGTGGCTTAGGCTATAAACAGCCATGTCACCGAAACACATGACAGGCCCTAGCCCTGGGTGTAGTGGCCCACTGGCCATGGGTACACGCATGTCGAGGTGGCAGCTGCACGCCCTGCAGAGTGAGAGGGATGTGTTGGCCTTGCGCTTCCCACACCTCAGAGACTCCCAAGTGACACCATTGTGTTCGATCCCTGACCCTTGTAACTTAACCCATGTGCCAGTATCCTCATTTACAGATTTTCTTGAAGCCAGTGTCTTTGTACCCAGCAAGGTCAGGCATGCAGATATCCTAGCTGGGAAGTGATAGAGAGACCCAGAGGGTTGCAGAAGGGAAGGCATTTTGTTAGTAGAGAAGAACCGATCGCAAAATACTGGGATCCTGAACATGGCGAGGGAGAGAAATTAGTGACAAAAGGAACCCACCACTGTGCAGACAGCGATTTTGATGCACCGCAATCAGTTGTGGAAGATTGCCTTTTAAATGCCCCAAGTCTTCTGTCTGTTCTTTTGCTACAGCAGTTTGGGGGCTTCTGTTTGAATAAGCAGCTTTGTAGGTAAAGACCAACTATCTCAGGCAGCTGCTTCAGCAAGTGGTTAACAGGGCAGCTGCGGTCCCTGTGCCCCTGCTGCACTTCATGCCTGCCCCAAGAAACAGGCCACATGCAGCACTGCAGGGATGTGTCCTTCAACACGTGCCAAATGCATCTCCTCGCAGTATTTACAATGATCTATTGGGGCTTTTGAAACAATAGAAGTGCAAAAGAAAGCTTTCATGGTGAAGGCAACTGTGAACGCTAGATCATTTGGTCTATTAACCTTCTCACTTGTGGACACTGCAAACATTTGAAGATCTGCCTGGCTAAGCACCCTCTCGTTAACTCATGTAGCTGGAAGTTAGTGAAGAGATATGAACAAACAGAATGCAGTCAATGACTGCAAAGGTGGTCTAGGTGAACTGCTAAAAGCCAAGCAATTTTATTTTTCATTTTGATTAGAAATTTACATACACGTTGATTAATTATTCCTCAAAAGGAAGCAAATTGCTCTATTCATGCTGACATTATTTTTCTCCTGTGTTTTTATGAGACAGTGAATCAAAGAATAATTTCCACCACTCTGCCTACAAGGCAGGTTTGAAGATTCACAGCATTGTCTCCTAAGTCAATGGCAAAACTTTAATCGCCTGCACGTGGAAAATAAACAAGGCTCAAAGAGCTAATGCTTGTAGCACAGTCAAGTGATGACAGGAAAGACCTGAGAGGGTTTGGATACTATGAAGAGCAAGGAGCCAATTAGCAGAATGGACCAGGGTAGAATTAACATTCAAGGCTAAAGATAGGAAAGGAAAATGTGGAGTATCAGGAAGGACTTTGTGGCAGTAAGATATGCAAAATTATCTCCCAAGAGTAAAGTGGCAGAAGCTCTACTCCTTGGTGCATTTAAAATTAAGTTGGACAAAGCGATAGTGAGTGAATGCAAGATAACAGTCCTGCTTCAACAGGAAGATGGGCTGAAGTTATTTTCATCTTCAAGTCCTTGGAGCCGGCTGTTAGCATGATGGTTTCTAAGCAGGAAACTAAAAGCATTCGCCTAATAGCAGGTAACAGAGAGCTATGCCTGTACCTACTACTAGCTCTGGCAATTTGAAGACATTTTGCCAGACAGATCTGTGAAGAACAGGAAAAACCATGAGGGCTGAGTCTGCTTTTCAACTCCACTAAACCAAGAAAAATCCAACACAAAACCAAATTCTAAATTAAATAGCATGAGAGAGAAATTTAGAAGTAGATGGAAAAGAAAACAACAGGATATATATACACATATATGGTAAATGAATCAGTTTACCACATAATAGACAGTCATTACAGCATCCTAACTAGAATTTACACCTCTGGACTATTGCTGGTACTCCCCTAGTGTGCCATGTAAAAATGATGTGTCATCAATATTCTCTGGTCCCAGACTAGATTAGGCATTTTGTACAGGAGATGTTGCAAAAGTCTCTCTTGTGGCAACAGGAGCATCAGGGCTGGGCTGTGATGGGTTCTACAACTCCCAAAATCACTTCCTCCACCTTCCCCAGGGGTGACTCTGATAACACAGTGGTGGATGGGACTGTTTGCCAAGTGTGCTTCGTCTTGCATCTCATGCTCAAATCCTTCTGGAGAAAAAACTCTCCCAGCTGTAACTAAATATTAGAGTTGTGCACAGAAACAGGGACTTCAGTGAAGCATGGTTAGCAAAAATCACAGCCCACCATGGTGACAATGTCATATGAGTATTTAAACTCCCAAAGGTTCAGACAGCTCCCCTGCAGAGGAGCCGAGCCAGGTGCTGAGTTGCAGGCAGCTTAACATGGTGGTGGGCCAAGCAGTTGGGTGGGAGGCAGGGGTCGAGCTCTCTGCAACCACCCTCTGCAGCACCCGATGTAAGGCACGGTGTAATACACCGCAGAGCTGGCTCTGTACCTGTTTGCAGGCTTGGTGGAGGGGCTCCAGGACCTCTGCTCGAGCATTGCAAGAGAGAGAGAGAGAGAGAGAGAGAGAGAGAACTCTTAGGAAAAAAGGAAATTGCTGTGGAAAAAGCCTGCTGTAACTCATGAAGGCAGCAGGCAGCTTTGAACTGGCACGGATCCTACATAATAAAAGTGACCTACTCATTTAATGTATTTCCTTCAGCAATAGCTGGAACTGTAAGGCCCAGCTGTGCAGCACAACACATCGTCGTACAGCCAAGTGGATACCTATAGACCTGACTTTAGCCAATTAAACAATCCATTTACTGCCTGTTTCTGCTGCTACTGAGACTGGCACATGGGTAGTATTTGAGGGGAGAGCAAAGACACAGTGAGATAGAGTTGGGCTGCTGCCAATGTGTGTTATCTGAGCAGAGAGGAGCATTGTTTAGATGCTAGGCTGGGTCTTGAGATCTTGGCCAGAGTCATCTCGAAGCTGCAGGAAAAATTCGATCAGCAGGAGCTCCCAGGGACCTGCTAGGCTGACAGCATCACCGGCTGCCCAGGAAAGGACTGCCCAGATGGAAATCAGGCTTAAGATATTTTATGCTTGGGAAATGTCACTGTTAACCGTGGTTGTGACCACTTTTTCCTCAATCTACGTTTTCAAGTCTCAGGCTCACATTTCAATCTAGAGAGAACCAGACACAAACACACATCTCCCTATGTATTTTTCTGGGAAAAGTCACAAGGTTGTAACAGGAAAAATGGGACAAAACGGAAACATTTCTTGGCTACAAGCCCTGGCCAGGCAGGGAGAACTTCAAACTGTGGGACAGTTTTCGGGCAGAAAGGACATAGCCCAGGCTCATACTTAATTCAAAACTAGGCTACCAAGAGCACTGGAGAGTACACTGTAGGCAACAATCTTGCAGGCAATCCAGAGGGCAAGCAAACAGAAACTCAAAAATTAGCCATAAAAACCAACCCTATTTCATTTCCTAGAGCTCCACAAAACCATGCCTAGGAAAGCTGGCTTTCCTGCTAGAGGCAGTTTTGTCTATACCATGTCTGTGCCTGTTGTCCTGGAAGTAAGTAGCTGGTGCTATGTTCTCCATTGGGCTTTCATGGCCGAAAGATTAGAAATGCATATTTGTCACATATATTGACGTTCTTATTACCTCTGCCATTAATCTCATTACCTCTCCTGGCTAAGCTATCGCTTTCTTAAGCAGCTGACTGTACCCAATTAAGGAGTAAGCTGTGTATATCAAATCACGTAGGTCGGACTTTCCTTCCTTCTCTCAGGAAAGGCGATTTTAAACAAAAGTTTCTATTAAGTGAGGTTGGAAAGGAATTCATCCTGGCTCTTACCTTAATGGTCTTTTGAATGTCACCTTTCCATTTAGATCCTCTTGTGATAATCAGGGGCTTCCCACTGACACATAAAGGCTTTGGCAGCTCTTTTCATAATACCTGTCCCTTCAGGCAGTGCTCTACTTCAGGGAGCTTGAGTGTCTATAGAAAGAAAAGCAGTGCTTATTAAAAAGAGCACACAAACTTCATCCACCCAGAGCCCCGTACATTCTTCCCCAGTGAAAAGGATTTCCAGTTCCTCTTTATGGAAGTGGAGACTCATGAATACAGAAAACCCAGCGGATCAGTCTGTTAGTCATGCCATGTCCCCCAGCCTTCCTCTAGGATAATAGCAAGCCTCAATTAGGCGCAAAAAGAATTAGCAAAATATCAGCACAAATGATCAGACATCAGATATCTATGTGAGAGTTAATAACAAAGCACAAAGAATTAATTTTTGTCTGGAAGGGTGTATCTGTTATGGTTACAGGGCCTTACTGGTCTGGTAATGGTCTCTGGACCTTTACAAACTGCATTTAAATCCCTCTTGAAAGTAATTTTCATGTCCCTTTTACAATGAGAAAACAGCAGGTACTGTCTTTTTTTTATATATGTATTTAATATGTCTGCTACAAGACCCATTAAAACCCACCCCCTCCCTGACAGTAACACATCTCTTTCTTCATCCTATCTTAACGCTCCCCCTCATCATCATCTCCTGCTATGACTTCTGAGCAATACAACAAGCAGGCAGGGGGAGGCAGACAGCAAATCTTCTCACACCTCTTATCCAACTTTCTGCCATTACGAAAATAAATCTCCAGGGATGAGAACACACCCCAAAGAGTTCAGTGAGGCACGGGGAGGGACACACAAACATTGTTCCTTCAAGCAACAGTGTGATCATCATGGCTCCCCCCTCTTTCTCTCCACACCTCACCTGAGAGTGATTGCTTTGATCATTGCTACTGCCCTGAGCAACGAATCTCTCAGTGCCTGCTTTTCCCAGCCCATGGAAGAATGCTGCATTTGCAGGGCCCTTCACCAGGCATGAACTGATGTAGCTCAGTTACAATGTGATGGTCTGGCCTAACACAAATCAAAAGTAATCATGGCTGCATGCTGAATGGAAAGATCAAGCTGAATCGCAATGTAATCCTCATCTCATACTGACACAAGAGGCACAGTCCCTGCCTAACAGGGGACAGACAATCAAGAGCACAGAGTTGCTGATTAAACAAATAAAACAGCTCCGATGAGCAGAGAAATGCTGAATGCTTCCATCAGCATTCATTTCGGCCAGCTCTCAGCACATGAGCAAACAGATGCCAGATGCCCCCCAGAGCAGTGCAATGATACCAAGAAAAATCCAGGTGATGGATGGATATCTAAACCATTAAAAAAATCAAATTCTTTACACCACTTGAAAGCAATAAAGGAAGTATTTCTGACACAGAAACTGGCCAACAACAGTGAGAGCACTCCCTTCCTGCTTGCCTTGTGCCCATTGCAGTTCATCAGCAAGATTTTCATGAAGGTCAACACGTTTTAATAATGTCATTCTGCCCAGAGAAGAGTTTCCATATCTGAGCACTTACTGTGGAAAAACTCAGGCTAGCATCCCTGTCTGTTCACAAATCTATCAATCTGTGCGGGAACCTTAAACTGGGTGGGAGGCTAGAACAGAGCATTTTCTGCCATTCCCATACAAAATAACACGCAGGGCGAAGCTGGCCCTGCAGCAGGGCAGCCACACGCTGCTGCTCTCACCTGGTGCCCGCAGCTCTCGGAGAGCCTTGTCCCAGGCTGCGCTGGTGCAGCTCCCGCTCAGCTCTGCAGCTCCGGCAGGTTGGCCATGGAGGGCAATGAATACATAGGTGTTGGTCTTGCACTTCTCCCTGCACTTCGTGGCATAAATTATGCCAGCATGTTACCACCCCTCCCTATCTAGTCATGCCATGTCCTTTCCAAAAAGATTTATTGCCAAAGGCTTTCTTTTTCTCTTGGTATTAACATGCTATAAGCACCCATTTCTCAGAAACTGGCAGCGGCATTCGATCCAGCCTCAGGTGCACCATTACCATCCTGCCCTGAATTCACAGCAGTGCCTCTCTAAGAGACCTGGACTGAATATTCAGGCCAATAACTTATTCTTTTGGGGATTTGAAAGGATTTTTGCATTATTCTAGATATAAAACCCACAGGTATATGTGGTTTCATCATTTTCTCACCCACAATGGCATAACTACATCAGGTACCAGGGAGAAAAAGCACCATCTCAGGTAGCAAACCCAGGAATTTCACAGGTGGAAATAAATCAACCCTTTCTGACTTCAGCTCTCAGGAGAGAACAGCTGTGAAATGCCACCTTCAGAATTTATCCGCATGGAAGACATCAGCCCAGCTTTCTGAACTAGCTGTCACCTTGGAGCAAGGGAAAGAAAAAGCTTTCACACCCAGCCTAACAGACGTACAGACTTACTCATTACAGGGATATGGCAAGGTGGCCTCTTTTTCTTCCTCGTTGATATTTAGTTCTATTACAAAGCATGACAACAAGGATAAAAGACCTTTTTTTTTTTCCCCTCATAGCGGGACCAAAGCCATTTGAATAGGCTTAAATCTTTCCGTCAGGTGAAACAAATGCACGCTCATGCAAGTCCCATTTGCAGCCCAATTTGAGGGAACAGGAGTCCTTTCTCTTTTGTTGTACAGCTTGCATTATGCTTACATCGTATTTGAGTTAGCCTTCTAAATCCTAATGCCTTCAACTATAAGGTATTATTTATAGTATTTAATTTAAATTGTTCACAAAATGCACATAAATTATTTACAAATCCTGATACAACTGCCCGTCCAAACTCGTGCAAAGTTACTTTCTCTATTAGCAGAATGATACGAGTATTCTCAAACACACGAAGAACACCTTCCCCAAGCTGTGCCTTGCCATATAAGCACCTTATGCAATATGCATGCACATGCACATGTATATGCACATGCACTGTGTTATGGCATAGCTGATACAGGTTAGTTAACAGAGGGTGAGTGCATCTGAAAATTGCACAGGGACTCTTAATGAAGCAGAGATCTAATGGAAAAAAAGGGTCATTAAAAAGGTGATGTCTCGGTGCACACATAACATGACGAATCCAGTCCTGTCAGCTCTTCAGCCTGGGCTAACACCGTTTGCTTGGTGAGACGAGCTGTGTTACCCAACAGCCCAAAGCGGTTACCTCCAAGAGAAGGAGCAGTTGGAGGACGGTGGTGAGAACCAGCATCATCCCTGCCTGCCGATGCTGGTGGCTGTGGGGATGCAGGCGGGTCCCTTGGGCGTATTCCAGAAGGGTCGTTGCAGGTGAGCATGCGGGGTTCACATCCAACCTGCACTGTTCCCTCAGCAAGGATAGGATGTGCTAAGTGGGGAAATTCATTCTGCGGAGACTTCATTTTGTACAGAAGTGAGTTTGCGTGCTGTAGCTTGGGCAGTTAATTAAGAACTGAGAGCAGTTTTCCTGGGGCAGTGTGCTTGCTGGATAAAGACCTTCAGAGAGGGCGGTTGGTATTATTTATGGCTTGAGCTGATCTAACAGCTTGCTGGCAAGGAAAGAAGTCCCACTTCTCCCTCCCTGTGCTGACACCGGTCCTGGCAGCCCTCTGAGCTGGCTCTGCTCCCTGAGCTGGCCGAGGCAACCTCCCTGAGTCCCAGGGGAGCAGAAAGCGGGGGCGGGAGGACCCCTTGCCTGGGAGCTGTTAGATCAGACCAGCTGCAAGGTGCAAATTCCCCTTTGGTGCTGAACAGGCAAAATCTGCTTGAAGCACCTTGATGTGGCCTCTCAGCGTACACAACTAACAGCAGAAGCTGATGATAGCATTATTTTCCTGCGGGACACCTGCCTCATTCACTAGGCAGGCTGGGCTGTCCAGTACTCTGATTCATTCACTGCACAACATCCAGCACACGAGGCAAGAAACATGCCAAAGAGACGTATGATAAAGTAATGAAGCAGCATTCTAACAAAAAGGCACTGAATGACAGAGTTACGGAGGAAAGCACAACTATATTTCTGTAAATGCCTTAATTCCGAGAGCTTCCCTTTGGAAATGTGTCCTTTTACATATAGCTTGCAGTGTAATATTTTTTTAATGATAAAGAAACTGTATTTAACAGAATGATTTACCAAACCGAAGGAATGCCCAGTTGTGCACGATCTTATTTGAGAGTGCATCGCTGCGGACCCCTCTGTCGTAAGAAATAGTCGGGTCTTTTAGCTAATTGATCTCGTGCTGCTTGGACCATTTTGGGCAGAAGGAGCGCTGCCGGCAGCTCGCGTAGCTCTGGTTAATGGGCCTGAACTACTTCATGTTCATCATCTCAGCATCTCGGCATAGGTCTTGAGGATTGAAACTCTGAACTGAAGCACCTGTAGTGATGAGTAGCACTTCCTAAGTACTTTTGTGGACCAGATTTCAGCTACTGTAAGTGCTGAATTAACCTATTTCCATGACCTAGAAAACATACTTTTTCTACACACACAGCATTGCTGAGTCTCCAGGTTTATTGTGTCTCTCTGAATATTTGGTATTTTTCATAAATCTCTTGCCTGTGAAGAATGTGAACATCTTAAATTCCATCAAAAAGGAAAAAAGTTTTGATTATTCTGGTTGCAAAGAAAAACTCGTAGCTCGGGTGCAGTCTGTAGACACAGCAGCAGAAAGCAAACCTCACCAGGGCTGCTCAGCTGCAGGCGTCATTCCCAGCACCCACTCTCCCCCTTCAGCCACTTGCCCCAGTACAAAATAACAAAAAGTGGTTTTAACACTGGGGATGCTGCTGTGGCGGCACTGAGTGGTGTTTAAAAGGCTTTTTCCCATCACCACACCAGCAGCATCGCTGCTGATAGAAAGCTACTTTAAGCGTGACACCATATAGAAATCTTATAGACATCAGCTGTCATTTGATGCAGTTTGTTTTTAGACAAGCCGGATAACTGGGGAATCGTGGTTTTGCTTGTGATCTGGATTTCTTGCTGCAGCGATGCTGTTGACTTGAGTCTGGGGACAGCAGTCGCAGACCCTCTGAGAGCGCTCTGCCTGCGCTGCCTGCTCCCCAAAGCTTCTGCTTACCTCCTAGGCTGCGCTGGCTCCCAACCAGCAGTGACAATACATATCACTGTTCTTTAACACAGACGGAGTATTTATAGTCTAGGCCTTTTGTACTCTCTTCCATAGCTTAATTAGCAATATAATTTCCTGTAGATCTCCCTGTACTTGTGGGAACGGAGGAGAATAGCAATTACAGCGGAAAGCCAGGGGCAGTGGGGGGAGAGGAAGAAAGACCCAGACGTACACACCGAGCCATTTCTCTGCAAGGGGTGTAGCGAGGAGATGGCACGGAGCTAATGCCGGCGGAGGGGACTGTCTGCGGCGGGTTTATACAGGAGTAATGACTCATTTCATGTTCGACTTCAGGAAGGTTCCCATATTGCATAGGAAGAAATCTCACACATATTGACATAAACTGGCTTTAGGCTGCATTACCAGCACAGCCTGCATTACTGATACTTTCACATGTGAAGAAAAAGCACCTAGACAATATTATAACCATGTCCATGAAATCTGAACAGCTGCCGATGCCCTCAAATAATCGTGTTATGATGGGCGCTCAAAGGCCAGGCTGTCTAAGGAGCTGTACAAACATAAAAGACCAGATCTGTGCACTGAATCTAGCTTGTGGCAAGGTTCCATAAGGGAGATGAAAGGAAAAATGAGAAGCAGTGATATGGGAAGGAGGTCCAGAGCAAAGAGTTCCTGAGGCACACTGCTTCCATGGTGAAAGTAGCCGAAGCAGATCCCCTTCCCCTGGGGAGGTTTTTCTCCCAGAAAACCCTTTTCTAGCCTCCAGCCCTGTCACGGGCAACTGGACTTACGCTGGTGCACTGCATGTCTATATCACTCCAGTGGCTTTTCCCCTGTCCCCCGTGAAGTGTGTTGGCTGCAGAGAACCCCCCAGAGCTGTGGCTCCAGCTCTCGCAGGGCAAGGGGCTACGGCTGCTGCATCCACAGCTGTGAGTTCAGATTTCCAACAGCCCTGAGCATGGCAGTGCTGGTGGAGCTGGGCTGCTTTCTCGGCTGCTTCTAGCTCTGTGACAAATGAGTTGATTCAGAAACCCTGCCTCCCCCTAAAAATGAGAAAATCTGAAGCTCACATGTACATCAGTATTATGAAAACCTTTATAGCATGGCATAGATATATAGAAATTCCTACAACACTTCTCTCCCAATGGGGTGGATAAAACTCTTTTCACCTATGAGAAGGTATGAAAAGGGAGGTGTAAAGAATTAAAATGACCCAAAAGTCACCACAGCAGCAGAGTTTTGTCTGCAGTCCAGGTCCCCGTGCCTTGCTCCTCAGCTTTAACCTCTGCACAGATCCATTCTCCCACGGCATCCTTGGCCCCTGCTACAGCAGCTGCCAGCTGAGTCAGAATTCATATTTTAAGCAGCTCTCGCTCAAGCAATTATCTGTTTTACATGACTGTTTGGTAATTATGTGCACAACAGAGGCACAGTTCCCTTCACTGCCACCCTTCACATCCTCCCAGGCATCATTTAAAACCGGCAAGGAAAACATTTAAAGAAGAGTTAGAAAAGGTGAGCATCTGCATGTTTATGAATGAGAGAGAGAGCCAGCACAGCCACGCTTGTGCCCAGGTGTTGCTTATAAATCGTTTGCAGGATGAAAATGTGAACGCAGTTGCGGCCACAGATGCGAGCATCCCATAGCAAATCCCCAAGCGGGGCTCAGGCAGGAACGAACAGCTACAGTTTCCTCCAAGTTTCCAGCTCACACGACCCACGCGCTTTCTGCCTAAATCCTCGTGCGATGCCTGCTTTGCTGCAGATGTGCCAGGACACGGCTCTGTAAGGCAGCCTTAATTTCAGAAGCTAGTATATGTGTAAATATATATGTGTATATACATAAAAATATATACACATACATATAGAATAATGTGTCCTGGGATCTCTTGAGCAAACCAGGGACTGCCCCTGCACTACTCTGAGAGGCCCAGAGACAAGCCGCGAGGCTCACCCTGCCCAAAAGCCTCCTGCAGCTGGGTGAGCGAAGGCTTACAGCCTGAGGCCACTGCCCAGCTTATGTTTTGCACAGTGCTTGTAAACTCCCCCTCCTCTTCCTCCATCCCCCCACCTCTGACTGCAAAAACACCTCCAGTAGTGACACGCCAGAGCCAGAACCAGCTTCCTGGGGTGCAGACAGGAACCAAGGCACCTCGG
>NW_010146019.1:59662-63614 GCF_000699245.1 Pterocles gutturalis
TGGGGGGTGGGCGGCGTTTTCGCTTTCCTTCAAGGCTCTCTTTATATAGCCAGTTACATAAAGCTGTGCGATTTGGCTCCTGTTGGGAGAGAAACGCAGTCGTAGGAGTTCTGGTACACCAAACCCGACTGTAAAAGTCATCTGTGCAGTTTGGTTTTTTTTTCCTATCATTCACCACTAATCTCTAGAACAGTCACTGCTAAATATTTAACAAAACAGAGCATAACTTTGCAGTAAGTCACGGCATGCCTCTGAACCCCGAGCTGGCAGCTGCAGGATGGCCCCCATACAGTTTTCCAGCCATGCCGGTGCCAAGGCCTCCCGGGGGCAGCACCATGGTGTTCACCCCCTCCCCATGGCCACAAGACTGGGGGCAGCAAGGGGGGACGGCGAGCTTGGAGGGGTCCCATCTGCCCCCTTTCCAGAGGAGCTGCGGTGGGCAGGGGTGAGAGGCGAAGGGGGGTCCCCTCCATCCATCCCCCAGGCGCCAACAGCTCCTTGGCCATGGGGAGGGGTGAACACGGGTTTTTGTGCTTGGCACGGGAGTGGAAGAAGCCCTGTTTCCCCAGACTTGACATTTATTTGTGTTTACGTGGTGTGTCTCGAGCCCAAAACGCAGCCCAGCTCCGCTGTGCCGCTGCGCAGGACCGCCAGCACTGCTGCTGGCTCCTCCAGGGAATGAGTGCTCCGTAATGAAAACCAGTTGTGTTGAAAACAGTTAGGGAGCCGCGCAGCGTAACATCACGTACAGACGAACTCATAACCGCGGCCAGCGCCACGCTCTGAGCCAGTTATTCATTACACAGGTTGCTTCCATTCATTCTTACCCACGAGGCGGGTTTTACAGCGCGAGGCGAGGGAGGGGAGCGGCTGGTTGCTCGCAGTAATCCCCCACACACGTGCAGGGCTCCAAAGGTCTCCAACCTCTGCTGCAACAGCAAAGCTGGAGCAGCAGCGAGCCCCAGGCGGAAATGTAAAGGGCTTTCATCTAACTGCCCCTTGGGCTGGTGCCGCTGGGTTGTTTAACGTCAGTCTTGGTTGTTTATCAGCTTTGCAGTGGGAAATGCTGTTTCTGCTGTCTGGAGCTCCCAACTTCTCACACCCAGCAGGTACCTCACCTTTCAGTATGTAAAAGGGGCTTATGGGAAAGACAGAGACATTTTACCAGGGCCCATAGTCACAGCAGAAGGGCAACGGTTTTAAACTGTAAGATGGTGGACTTAGCTTGGATATAAGGAAGAAATGTTTTCCTGTGCGGGGGGTGAGGCAGTGGCCCAGGTTGCCCAGAGAAGCTGTGGATGCCCCATCCCTGGAGGGGTTCAAGGCCAGGCTGGATGAGGCTTTGAGCAACCTGGGCTAGTGGAGGGTGTCCCTGCCCATGGCAGGGGGGTTGGAATTTCATGGTCTTTAAAGTCCCTTCCAACTTAAACCATCTTGTGATGCTACCCACCCAGGTGCCCATCCAGCACACGTTTTCCAGGCACAAGCTCCCAGGCAGCAGCTAATCCTCACCTGGGCTGGAGGGTTTGCACAGCAGATGAAACACCTGTCCATGCACAGGGTGCCAGATTAGCTCAGAGATCCCAGCCAGCAGCACTTCCATCTCATGTTAAGGCTGTCCCTTCTCACACATGCTGGCCTCCTTGGTCCTAATGCACTCTGCACCATGCCAAACTGAAAAAAAAAAAGAGGTGGAGAAGGCAAATCAGCTCTCCGAATACACCTGTGGCTCCCTGTGAGCTGGCAGCAGGCACACGGGCTGGCAGGGGCAGTGGTGGGGTCTGCTGGCGGGCAGCAGGCAGAGGGGTCAGCAGGGAGGCAAACACAGACCGTGCAGCTGCGGGGTGGGATAGGGAAGGCTCAGTGCAGACGCTGCTGGTGGATGCGTGGGTGCTGCTGCCCGTGCTGCGGTTTGGGTCACCCTCTGCCACATCAGCGCTGTGGCAGCAACGGGTGGGTGGTGTTTGCCCTGGAGGGGATCAGTGGTAGCGGGTGCATCGGTGGAGCTGGGGGGAGCGTGGCTGCAGCTCCAGGGGCACATCCAGGCTCCAGGGATGGCAGCAAGCAGCCCTGGCCCGGGGGACCTGTGTTGGGGGCCCTCACTCGCATGCTTCCCCACCATCAACAAACTAACCTGCCTTGAAGCAGAGGCATTGTTCAAAAGTTTTGGGTTTTTTAAAATGCTCAGGTAAGGCACCCATAAAACATATCAGCCAGGTCACAGCCAGGAGTCATTTTCAGGGATCATTTTGATTCAGTGACAAAAGACAAGACTGCTGCAGGAAGCTACAGCCCCGAGGTTTCCAAGCCTTAGGCAAAGGTGAGCAAAGAGCATTAAGCCCAGAGTGCAGCAAGCAAGTCACCTTGCTATTCATGGACAAGATCCTGAGAAGGCAAGAAATACAAGCTGCTGGGCTCTGTGTGGGCAGGCAAGAGCTGGGAGGGGCTGAGCAATTGAGCATCATGAGCCCCAGTGGGCTCCAGGGGAGGAAACAGCCCCAGCCTCGCCTTAGGTGTACACAATATATATTGATGGAACAAAATGCTCCATTAACAGCAAACAAGAATTATAAGAAGAGGGGAAGCTGTAGTTTCCAAGTGCTCCTAATATATCAAAGTGTTATTTCTTCCAGAGAGAGCTGCCGTCTTGTAACCCGCAGAGGAACGAGCTGCTACCGATTTTGCTTTCTGCACATCTGAATGATGGGGCTTGTGATTGTGCCGACCAGGAGAGATGTTGCGAACAGCATTGGCTTCCTCTCTTAGTGGGTGTCAGGGACCTCCAAGGGCTGATCGCTCAAAGCGCTGGTAAATAACGCACACGAGAGAAAAAGTTAATGTACTGAAGCAGTTACAGCGCAGGGGAGGGGGAGCTGGCGTGCTCCAAACCTCTGATGTTCCCACAGTGAAATTTTGGAAGAGGGCTGGAATGGTTCCTGTTGCTGGGGAGCATTGCTACGGCCTCTCCATCCCCAGCAGCCAAGGCTGGAACATGTAAAACACGCTTGACTGACAAAGGAAGAAATTGTTTCCTACAAAGACAGTGCTGGTGACAGCCTCCTGCCTGCATTTTCTGGCACCTGCATCAGATGGAGCAGGTAGGCTTGCAAGAGGGATCCACAGGGCCGCAGGTCCCAAGGATTTCTTTCCGTAGTAGAAGTGAAAGAAAGTTATTGAACTTGGTGCAGGTTCATGGGACGCCTGTCCCAGCCATCCTGTGAAACCTGCCATGCCAGCGGAAGGGATGTGGTGTCTGAACATGGAGCAGGAGCCGCTAAGATCCTCACCAGCCTACAGTTTGAGTAACTGCAGTACGGACATGTATTTGGGTTGCAGGAGTTAGTTGTGCATGTGCAAGATCTGCATGTGGAACCAGCAGCCATTTCATTCCCAGCGCCGCAGAGGAGCAGGGACACTGTGCTCTTAAACCAAGGTTTAATGTGCAGCTTGTAATGAGAATGATAATGCACCATAATATATACAAAACACTGCAGTGAAGACAGTGACCTGTTACAACCTTTTTAGAAGTTTCCAAGACTGGTGTTTGCTAAATCAGGACTGTATTCAAAATTAATTTGCATTTTTGAGGAATTCACCTCTGGTTCACTTAAACACAGCGGAATTACTGGAAAGAGGCCGAGAAATCACATTGGAGCTGCCCACCTCATCTCTTCCAGCTTCCAGAAAGATGAAGGCAGTCCTTCTCTTTCCTCACATGTCCTTTCCCCCATATCTTTGTCTTTGTTTTTCTTGCTGTTTTTTGTTCTCTCGTTTCCCTGGCCATAGGATCACTGACAGTCAAAGAAAATTCTTGGTTGGCTGTCTGTCTTCTTTTCTTTTTGACATCTGAAAGGACACTATAAAACAATGCCAAAAAACCCCAAACCAAACAAACTCCTTCACCCTGCCCTGCTCCACGGAGGGCAGGACACAGCCCCGAGCAAAGCTAGCC
>NW_010146020.1:0-9308 GCF_000699245.1 Pterocles gutturalis
GGGGTTGGTACAGACCCCCCCGGGAGGTTCTTTTCTCCTCTGCGGGTTTACCCGGCAGAAATCGAAACTCCTCGCCCGGGAGGGAGCAGCGGCGGGGGGAAAATCCCCTTTCTCAGCACACTTATCAGGGGTGAGTTGCTGTCTCCTGCATGCCAGGGCACGCAGCAAGCAGCCTGGCTTGCCACAGGTCGTTGGGAGATTTTTGGACTGAAGTGGGCAGCAAAAATCAGGGCAGGGTCCTGGAAATACACCCGCTGGGTTTGGGGGATGTGGTTAAAGCCATGCAGGGGAAAACGCGCCCACCCAGCACCCAGTTCCCCTGCAGAAAGGGGTCTGTAGGCTAAAGCACCACTAAAACCTCCCACATTAGAGCTGACACTTAGAAAATCACATTAGCCCAACTCTGCCTCCCTGAGCGACACAGTTCTGTAAAGCGAGTCTCGTTTTCAGTTTCAGGTCTTCTCACTGTTTTTGTAATGCCACTGTCGACCAGTCAAAACAGAGCGAAAGAAAGAAAGAAAGAAAGAGAACATTGCCAGTTTGTCTAGATGAGGAAATTACTCTGAATACCCTGCTGTGTTTGTGCAAACCTCTCATTAGACCCATTACTACTTTATACTGTGTTTATGACAGATTATTTTAATTTAGCAAATAACCAGATTGAACTAAATTAATGTAAATCTTAATTCAAGCTGGACTTAGTGCACCTGAAATAGGTTTTGCACCCCCCCGGTGAAGTTCCTCAGCATAGCCCAGTCAGCACAACACCATCTGTCTACAGACTCGCTCCAAAGCACCCTGCGATGGCCTTGTCCTCAGAAAGCTTTACGCACTGATTGAGTTTTGACACTTTTAGAAATTATTCCCATTGCTGGGTCTCTCAAGTTGAGTGCAAAAATATTTGAGCATCGAGCTAGATAGATATGAATCATGGCTAAATGGATTTATTCCAAATATTACTCATGAATTACACTGAAACCACGAGCCTGATTTTGATCCCTCAGGTGTCATTGGGAAGCACCGCACAAAAGCGGCGCCGGTGACTTCACACACTATTTCAGGGGTACGCTTCAAGGATGTCAGAATTTGGCCATCTTTTATTTTCCAGAGGACAAGCTGTGACTCACCAGTGAGTAACAGGTTACGGCCGCAAAATTTCTGATGAGTAATGGGGTGTGCGAGAAGATCTAACCCATTCTGTGAGAGTCACTAAATAGACGGATGATTGAAAGGACGGTGCTAACAGCAAGGCAGATTGGCAGAGCCCATGATAAATCACCGAAATTATCAGTAAAGGAAGCGGTTGCTTCCTCTGACAAATAATTAGGACACTTATAGTAAACAGGCATCTCGGAACAGTCCATGCAAATCTCCCAAGAGCAGTGACGAAGGTTTGATTATGTTTTCTTTTCCGTCCTTGCAGCTCTTAGTAAGAACCAGAGCTCCTCGCTGCTTGATAAGCGTGTGAAGTGAAGCTTGCAGCCGCCCCAGCCCCCCCGGGGCCTGCAGCCACCCTGTCCCACACCGCGCACCCGCTGTCCCCAGCCCCACCAGCCCTGTGGGACTTTCGAGGTGGGGCAGCTCAAAAAGTGTTGTAGGTTTTGTAGTTTTGAGTGTGGAGAGATCATAGAATAGCTTGGGTTGGAAGGGATGTTTAAAGGTCATCCAGCCCAACCACCTGCCACGGGCAGGGACATCTTCCACGAGGCTCAGAGCCCTGACCTTGGATGTTTCAAGGGGTGGGGCATCCACCACCTCTCTGGGCAAGCTGTGCCAGTGTTTTACTACCCTCGTTGTAAAAAAATATATTTTTTATGAGTAGTCTGTATCTACCCTCTCTTATTTTAAAGCCATTCCCCCTTGCCCTTTCGCTGCAGACTCTACCAAAAAGTTTGTCCCCATCTTTTCAGAAGGACCCTTTAAGTACTGGAAGGCCACAATAAGGTCTCCCCGGAGCCTTCTCTTCTCCAGGCTGAACAACCCCAACTCTCTCAGCCTGTCCTCATAGCAGAGGTGCTCCATCCCTCTGATGATTTTCGTGGCCTCTTCTGGCCCCGCTCCAACAGCTCCGTGTCTGTCCTGCGCTGAGGACCCCAGAGCTGGATGTAGGAGGGGTCTCACCAGGAGGGAGCAGAAGGGGAGAATCCCCTCCCTCGACCTGCTGGCCACGCTGCTTTTGATGCAGCCCAGGACATTGCTGGGTCACATCCAGCTTTTCATCCACCAGTACCCCCAAGTCCTTCTCCGTGAGGCTGCTCTCCATGGGGAGTTGACGGGTGGATGTGGATGAAGGGAGGGATGCAGGGATGGATGGAGGGAGGGATGCAGGGATGGATGCAGGGATGGATGCAGGGAGGGATAGAGGGATGGATGGGGGGAGGGAGGCAGGGATGGATGGAGGGGTGGATGCAGGGATGGATGCAGGGAGGGATGCAGGGACAGATGTGCATCGCCTCTGCCGTCTGTAGGGCAGGCGAGGGGCGGCCCAGCGCTGCCTGTGCTTGGGGGGCTCTCAGTCCCCCCGCAGCCCCCACTTCCTGCCCGGCCCGGCGCTGCACGGGGGCAGGATGTCGTTGCCTGAACCTCAATGCTGCAGCTCGCAACCAAAAAAGCCGCCGATCGTTTCCTGTCAGTATTCATGGGGCTTTCTCAGCCCTGGCATTTTCCAGCCCTGCAGACCCCGGCATGGTCCCATCCACCTCCCTGGACCCAGGTGCTGGACCCCGGGCAGCTCCACCACCAAGCCCCAGCACCCACACTGGGGGTCTCGGCAGCCAAAAGCCCCCGTCCCTGAAGCACCCAGCACACCCCTTGGGCTGTCATTAAAGATTATTTTGCAGAAATCCTAGGGAGCTGGAAGGACTTGGGTGAGAGCTGACACCCAGCCACGGGTGCTACACGGCGAAAGGTGTGCGGCAGCAGCAGCGCTTGTGCAGCTCCGTGCATGGCTTTTTCTGCAGCGCTCTGTGATGGATGCTTTGGCATACTGGAAACCAGCTTGAGAAGTCATTAGATACATATATATAGCAGCATATATATAGGGAATCTGGGAGGAAGGGAGGAGAAAGCCTGGTGCTGTGCAGGTTTAGCCCCCTGGAGCATCGTCAGCTGGGCAACTGGGCAGTGAGGGACAGTGGCCGTGACCCACCGGCTGCCCCACACCTTGCCGTGCCACAGGACCTGCCCAGATTGGGATATTTTCAGCTCTGGGAGGATAGGTTTGGTCTGGAACAAAGACATAGTTTTGTGCAGTCGCTGCAGGGCTGTTACCTTCAGGCTTTTACCTCAGGTTTCCTGTCTTGAAGGCAGTTTCCGACAGCACAGCCAAGAACTGAGCACACAATCGCAGGCTAAGCTGATGCAACGCTCTGAACCAACCCAAGGATGTCAAAGCAGAGAGTTTAATTAAACTGGTTTGTAAACCAATTAAATGAGAGCAACTGGTGGGTATCGTCAAAGCTTCAATTACTGCCAAGTATTTTTTAAAGGCACTAAAAATGCAGGAATGTGAGGAAAAGGTCTTGAGGCACAAAGGGAAACAGGTGCCTAACTCCCATTTAAAAAAAAATAAAAATCTGTTTGTGTTTATTAATCCCCACTTTCACCTCTGGACCCAGGCTGAAGACTCAGGGCCTGAGTCTCTGAGGTGCCTCACACTCTGCCAAAGCACCCGGGGGAGTTTAAATGCTCTCAGAAGCCTTGGTCCTGCTCCGTGTGCATCAGCAGAGGCTTGGGCACACCGAGGGATGGGAGCAACTCCAGAGCTTGGTTTGGTTTTAATGCCAGAGCATCTGCTCGGGTTCCTAAGAATGAACTCAGAAAGCCTAAGTACGAGCTCCTTAAAAACACTCTTGGTTTCCAGACACAGACCACATCCCTTATTTCTCTGGTGATTGTTGTGTACTTTCACTGCCTAATGTAAATAATAATAATAATAAAATAACATGACACTAATACGGCCTCGGCTCTGCCTCCCCGGAGGGAATTAGCCTAATTGGTCTCTTGAAGTTCCTTCCAAAGCAATGGTTATGTGATTTCATGACTATCCCATTAGGTTTGTTAAGCTGGACTTGTTTGAGATGTTCCTCAACGACATGGTCTGTGGCAGATTCTCTCTTTGGCAGCAAGAAGTGAATAAACGGCTAAACCGATTTAAATACACGGCCCGTAGGAATGCCCGTTACCCCGGCGGGAGAGGACAGCACGGCAAGGGGGCTGGAAGGTGGGAGTTTCAGTGTTTAGGGCAGAGAACAATTTTAACCATCCCTTCAAAATATTTCCACTCATAAAGGAGTAATTTAATACCAAAAGCACATTTGTCACCTTCCTGTACGATGACCTCCCATTTTAACCGATTTTACTGGTTTGAATGCATCAGAACCATGAAGACAAACACGATCCACTGTCTGGTTGGATTTCAGCTGCTAGAGGAAAAAAAAAAAAAAAAAGAGACGGGCATAGAAGAAATTTCAGCTGCTACTTTTTTCCTCTCTAAGTCATTAGTGGCACTATTTCCTTTCAAAGTTGTTAATGGCATCATTGTTTCCTTACAAAGTCCTTAATGACATTGTTTAATGAAGAATAACTTGCACTTGTGTGGCGCTTTCTCAGACAAACAGCCCCCAAGTGCTCTGCAGTAGGGAACTGGTCAGACAAAGGGGGAAAATGAGGCACAAAGGGAGGAAGTGACTTGTTCAAGGACAGAAAGTTACTGACGAAGCAAAGCTGCGTTCGACTCTTGGCTTTCTCCACCCTCTGAACCTTTCTGTGGGTGTTCGTAGTTAGAAACGCAGCTTCCAGCCCACGACGGAGCAAGCGCAAAGTAACCCCTAAGCACCGACTCAACAGGCTGTTCCCAAAGCTGATTGTTTCTTTTTTTCCTTCACAAATATCTTCACGAAGCGGAATTGCTTCTTAAGCAGAGATACCTCACTGAAATGCTTTTTGTGAGGACAGGAGCGGGGCAGCGCAGGGACGGAAGGCGTGGGGGTTTGGGTAGGTGTGGTTAATGAGGAGCAGGGGCAAAGGTCCCGCGCTCTCCCCGGAGGCAGCCGGAGCTCCTGTTCAAACAGAGACTTTGCCTTTGCGGGACGCAGGGCAGACTGCCAGCTTTCGGTCCCGCAGGGCACCAGAAGCCTTTGCAGAGCTCAGTGGGATTTTTCCTCGTCTGACGATGGGAAAAGAGAGTGAAGAGGCCATATATACTGTAGGAAATGTGGTGATGGCAAGTGAGATTTCATTGGATTGGAGGAGATCTCCCCTATATATGGTGCAGAGAAATATCAAGATTTGGACCCTTTGTCCCTCCTGGCCTGTGAATATGGACCTTTTGTTGTTAGGTAATTGAATCAATTTTTGGTGGAGAGAAAAGGAAAAAAGTTTATATCCTTACAAACCCGCCGCAAAGGGAGCAAAACTCCAGTTAGCAGCACTGTATGTGGGAGAGGCAAGAAATACATTTCAGTAAAGTTTTGTGTATACCACTGAATCACATTTGATTACTTATCACTATCAGTACCATCATTCTAATTTTTGTTCCTTTTACAATTACCTTTAATTATGATGGTGGAACACACAGAGACTCTGAGTACCATCGGGACCCTACTGATCCTGGAACAGCGCAGAAGGTGTGATACGATGGCATTCCCTCCTCGAAGGTCTGATCATCCAAACGGAGAAGAAGGGAAAAGCAAAATAATTTCCCTCAAGTCTTGCAAGAGGTCAGTGGCAGAGCTGGAGCCTGTCTTTCCAGGAATTCTCTGCAATAATTCGCCTCTTCAAGGAGGGACACTTGTTGGCCTCGAAATTTGACAACGAGCATAATCTTTCCCAAAGTTTTGAGATGCTATGGTAGGAAAACAAAGGATACGGAGGAAAAACATCATGGGCAAAGCTTTAAAGAAAGACAAACTAAATTATTTTGTTTAAATAATATGTATAAATAATGCGTGTAGTCTTCGCTGTGCTAGTAAGCAGAGAGCTGAAGGAGCTCAACGTACACGCATTGGTGAGCAGGATGAAAAGTGTGATCTGAGATGAGAAAACACCTTTCTGAAAGAGACACGGTTTGGAGAGTTCTCCGATTGTGTCACATTCTGCCCGGTGGCTGCTGCTGACAGAGGATAAGACTTGGCTGCTGCTATCTGTTGAACGGATCCCGCGGTTCCAACCGAGAGATTTATACTTCAAAGTAGTGGTTCGTGCTAGTGACTGAAGGAACGGAGCTGCCTAGCGAGGATTGCTCCTCTTATCTGCACAATTCCCTCTTCCTCCAGCCTGCCCAAGAGATATACGATAAAATCCGATAGAGCAAATTGGTCCGTAGCACAGGGATGCAGTTGCCTGTCCACAGATGGGCAAGTTTTACTCCTACTTGGACCCAGATCAATTACAGTCCTTACTCGTGACAATCTCAAGTGACAGTTTCCCCACAGATGAAGGAAGGAAGAGTCTCCGTTCCCGGGAGAAGCTTCTGGGAAAGCCTGGGACACTGTGCAGAGAGGCGATCTATCACTATGTGTACATCCCAGGGTTTCCTTCCATCCACCCTTTGTGCGAGCTGGGCCATAAACACTTCTCTAACACACATCTGTCTTTAAATTTCCTAAGAGCACGTGGAGTTATAATTAGAAAGACAAATTTTCTTGCTTTTCTTTTTCTTTTCTTTAACATTAGAAAGAATTTTTCTTGCTTTTCTTTTTCTTTTCTTTAACATAGAATGTATGTATTTTATAGATAAAATCACTGAAGTAGGAATAATCTGGAAAATGCAGTGATACGGCCTTGCACCCTAGTAAGAGTATTTTTTTAATTATATAGCCTTGTACCCTAGTAAGAGTATTTTTTTAATTATATCTCAAGAATTTCCATGTGAGGCACTTAGATGATAACTAAGTCGATGTCATTTTTCAATACTAACCAAGTAAGTGCAAAGGATCCCCCTGAAAATGAGAGATCAGCTGTAACCACGGCTCTGCAGCAGAGACAGGGCTAACAGCGCTGGTCGTGGTGTGTGAGCCTGGGGAGAAGCCAGTTCCCTCAGCCACAATTTTCTAGAAATAGTAGGAAACAACTAAGTTTAGTAACAGCTTCGGGTCTGCAGTTATGACTGAGATACACAGGGAGAGTGGTTCCCATCAGTCAGGACTTATCGCTTTCATTCTGCCTGCTTCCTACAGATGGCCACATTTTAAAAACACAGGCTGATAAAATCACAAATGAATATAAATGAAATGTCTCCGTGTCTCCATTTTTGCAGTTTTAACTTTCCCCCAAATTCTTCTCAAGAAACCATCATGCCCTTTCCTCTCTGGCCCGGCCTTTCCTCACCGCAGGGATTAGTTATGTAAATTGGAATTTAATCCCCTAAAGGCAAATTTGCAGTTCAAGTCCAAGTGTCTGCTAGCATGGCCAACTGGAACCAAGACCATCAGGGCATGGCGGGTGTTCAGCATTTTGTCCTGTCGTCGAAGACAATCTTCAACCGCGAGGATCTCCTTCAGGTTACAAAGGCAACCAGCCAGATTTTCCCCCTTTTCTTTTAAACAAGTTCATAACACAATAGATAAAAGAAAAAAAAAAAAAAAAAAAAGAAAGAAGCGAGGGGGAGAGGAGGGGAAACCCTCCCAGAAAAGTGAGCTAAGGCTGAGTGAATTTCCAGCAATGTGGTGAGCGTATTGTCTGCCCCTGTGACTCTCAAAGGAATGTAATAAAAGGAAGACAGCGACCCAGCAGGCAGCTTCTCGGGGAGCCGTCTGCCTTCCAGCCCCTTGATGTAACGCTTGAACAGGTGCAATATAAAGGATGCTAAAGCAGTGATTATGAGGGCTGTTGGAATGGGTTTCCTCTCTGCTCTCTGACGAGAAGTTTTTTTTTTTTTTTTTCCTAAAGAAACTATTTGATGGGATATACTGACCTTTCAAAGACTACCTGTCGCATGGGAAACACTTTGAGGAAGAAGAGGGTCGCCAGTCTGAGAGACATTGTCGCTGTTTCTGGGCTTATTTAAGCTGCTGTAAATCAGGAGTAGTTCCCGTGGAGTCACGGCAGCGATGCGCTTGCAGGCAGGAGAGGAGACCTGCTGGGGCTGTGTTCCAGGTAGGGCATCGTCTGCAGAAACCTCGGTGGCTTTGAAGACTGACTTTCAAGTGAAGATACAACCTCCTGGCTGCTCGCATACATGCCAGTATCTGAAAATAATTTTAAGTGCCTACTCCTGGAAGCAGAGAGAACAGCTTTTGATTTCTTATTTTTGTTGATGTTTCCTTCAGTACCACGACCATCTCTCTTCAGTGCTCACAGCCCACAAAGAAAATAGAAGAAAGATTTCAGGTAGCTCAGTGATTCCATGAACCCCATACATTTCCCAAGCAAGATGCAATACTCTCTGCCAAGGTTTTACAGGAACAGAACTGAAAAGCACTACTGCAAATCAGGCACCTTCATCTGCACCTTTCTGTTGAAGTTGCCTTATACCGCTCCTCCACCAGACCCACAAAAACCCTATAACAGGACTAAACAGTACAGCAACTTAAGAGGACACATTTTTCTTTATCCATGCAGGCAAAAAAATATCCACTGTTATTTTTCTACTGTTCCTTTGCCCAGTCTGGCATCAGGCACTTCCATTTTTTCATGAGGACAGCGTGGTCGCTGGGCAGGGACCTACAAGAGAGATCATGAGCCGTGGGCTGTGTTCCCTCGGAGCTGCTCTGTGTCCTCAGGTGGACGATTTCAGGTAGAGCTGGAGCCGTAGGAACCTGTTACATTAATTCTTTGGGTTCCTCCTAGGCCTCTTTTCTAAGATTTAATTCTTTACGTGCTCTGTGCTTGGGTTTTCCTCATTTCTCCTTGTCTGTCCTGGATGACGTGTCCAAGGCAAGGGCTGTTTCTCATGGCATAGTGAGGGGCTCATGCCACTGTGTGCATTTACAGGATTAATGGGATGCAATCCCACACAGCATTACTCACTATACTGGAATATTATTTCTTTTTACTGGTTTCCAGCTGCATTTTTGCCGTTTGCTCTCCTGGACCTAAACCCCCAAGGAGGCATTTTTCTTCCTTTCCATGCAAAAAGATACCAAAACAGGTGCCAAACGGGTTAAAACCCCCCGGAGAAGGAGCCTGGGTGAGCAGGACAGGCGGTGGCGCTCGCGGAGCCGCGATCTGTCAGAGGGGGATTGCGGAGATAATGGGATTTGCGGAACGGTCCCAACACCCGGCTCCGGAGCGATCCATGTTGCCCGGCTCGGGCACGCATCCAGCGGTTTGCACACACGGGTGCACACGCGGATTCTTGCTCGGTT
>NW_010146021.1:0-7763 GCF_000699245.1 Pterocles gutturalis
GGGTTGTTGTGACCCAAGTGCAGAACCTGACGCTGAGCGATGCCTTAGATCTGACATCCGGATGCAGGATGGAGCCAAGACACAGGGACTCCAGAGCCCCAGGAACTAACCTGGAGGTCCTGCAAAAGGACTTGTTGTAGTTAAACATCAGCTGGTGCCCAGCACTTAGGAGAAAGGGAAGTGATTTAAGGTTTGGCCATTATCAGAAAAACATGTGCGGAGGACAGGGCAACGAGAAGAGCAGCCGTTTTCTATTAGGATAAGAGTGGGTCAGGTGTAGTTAAAACTAGGTAAATGGAGCAGGAAATGCGGCTGTATATTACTCACCCAAGATATATTGCACACATTAGCTTTGTTTGATCGGGTTATTCGGAGATTCAGCACTCTGAGTGGTGTTTTAGGGTGGCCAAATCCAGGCTTTGTACCCTATTAAAATAAATATGTTGCTGGTGTTTAATAAAGTCGCCGAGATTCAATGTAACTGGTCTTTTCTGGAAATCTGGGCTCTTAATGAATCCATGCCCGCAATGGGCTTTTGAAGGTGGAAGGTGTGATATTCATATTGTTTGTGTAGCAAAATAATTTATGAATATTCATTTAATGATGTTACCGGCTTCCAATGTGTTTCTGCTCTTGGGACCTCTAATGGTTTTTCTGTCCTGCCTTGTGCAAGGGCTGGAGGTTTTGCTGAAAGTGCTCGTGGGCTGCCCTGGGCCAGAGAAAGGCTGGTCTGAAATTCAGCTATGGAACCTGCATTGATTTTTGCAGAAGGATTAGGAAAAAAAATATGTTTTTTTCTATTGAAAGCCACGTGCAGCGCAGATGGCATCATTGGTGCTGGGCAAGTGGAAATGTGTTGGGGTTTGTTTGGGTGCTTGAAGCTTTTGAGTTTAAATGAAGAAATGTTTGTCCTCCCAAAAGCAGAAAAATGGAGAAGGAACTGGTGAGGTGGACAGTCATTATACGCTAAAATTATCTTGCATTAGGTGGTCTAAAAAATGATACCTTTTATCTTGACTGGATCCTATGGAGCATCTTTATCCGCGTTTATCTTTGATGCTCTTTGACCCACCACTGGGTGCAGTGATTTGGGAACAAATCCAGGTAGGAAGCCTCAGCCAAGCGTTGGACCCATTCCTTCCCCACTTGAGAACTCCCAAATCCTGGTCTCCAGAGAAGAGCCGCTGCTGCAGCTAAAGACACTGCTGCATGTGAAAAAAGAAAACCCAACCGAGTGTCCCAGTTGTGGGGAGACTTTCCCATCTCCCCATTCTCCAGGCTGCCCTGGGGCGATGCTTGGTGCATCATCCTCAACCGCTGGCCCATCTGCGGGCAGTAAATCGGGACTGACCGCGGCTCCATTCCCTCTTTGCCCCTGACAAAGCTTTGTTGTTTCTGCGTGACCTGCTTTTGGGAGCCCCCCTGAGTCCCAGCCATATATCTGTCCTTGCCAAATCCTGGAGGGCACCTCGGACCCCGGTGGGGTCAGCGAAAGGGTACGTCACGGCTGGACGGCAGTTATCCCCCCGGGTTGGGAAAAGCTGGGGCCAAGGCTGCGCCGTGACCTGGAGTCTTAAAAAAAAAAAAAAAATCTTTGAAGGGGCCCAGGCTAGCGAAACACTGGGTTGCTCAGCATCAGCATGTCCTCTGCATCCTTCCCTGGGCATCCTCGGTTAAAAAAAAAAAAAAAAAAAGTTTTGCTTCTTCTGCTTGATGTTATTTTATTCAGCCCTGAACACCCCATGGCTGGTGGAGAAGGTCCTTGGACTCTTAGATGGGCAATTTGGGATGGAATCCTGCAGGATTGTGTTAAATGGGAGACGAGAAGCAGAGCTGGAATGATAAGAGGGAAAATAAACCAAGGTGATTTTATTTATTTAGTCTCCAAGGAAAAGCATTTCAGTTCTCTCTCCTGGCTCCAAGCAAACTCCATCCCCAGAGCGAGCGGCAGCGCCCGGCTGGTCCCTTCCCACAGCTCCAGTGGGAGTGAAGGCTGCTGGCTCCCATCAAATAGAAAATAAATGAAAAAAACCCCAAACCTAGGCAGGAGGTGCTGGTTTGGGGAGGGAAGGATGCTGTCACCCCGGGGAGATGCCGGAGTGTCCTGTATGCATTAATGAAACACTTTTCTTTCCAGCTAGGACTTGAAGGATGCTCATTGAAAATCAGGCTGCCATGGAAACCGAAGGTGTTTAGTCTTTTGGGAATGCTGGTGGACGGAGGCAGGGAGAGGTGTGGGAGCGGGAGGAGCAGCCTCTGCAGATGAGGCATTTTAGCAAAATCCTGGATTTACTGTCAGTCGGTACCTCTCTGTTGCTTGCAGCTGCTAATTATGGGAGAGAAGAGTTTTGTCTCCTTGCCGGATGCTTTTCCTGGCCCCAGGGACCTCTCTGCCCTCAGCATGTCCCTGGGGGACGTGGCACATGGACCGTTGTGGCTGCAGAGGCTTTGCCACAGCCGCAGCACAAGGTCCGAAGGGGGTCAGCCACCACGAGCATCCTTCTTGCTTTGATGTCAGGGGACCCTCAGCTGCTCAGCTCAGAGCCCCTGGTCCCGCCTGGGTGGGTGCTGGCACCTTGGTCCCCTCACCCCCTGCTCTGCTCCTCCAGGATGGCCCCGCTCCCCAGCAGCCCCCCTGCAGCCCTTCACCATGGGCGGTACCCACCAACATGTGGTTTAATTAGTGTCATGTTGTGGTTTACACAACACAGCCGCTCGCTCACCCTCCCATCTCCCAGAGATAGGGAGAGAATTAAAGGGGTGAAGGGAGAAAAGACTCAGGGTGTGAGCTAAGAACAATTTAATAACTAAACTGCAATAATATTGGAAATAATAATATATACAAATGAGTGACACAGGGTGACACTGCTCACCACCCCATGGCCAAGGCTCAACCTGTTCCCAGCCAACAATCCTGGAGCAGGGAGAGTCCTGAAACCACAATCCCAGAATGGAGATAAGAGCCTGAGTGTCCGAGAGACTGAGACGACCCTGAGAGAGGGGAGACCCAGAGGGAGACAACCCGGAGCAAGAGAGAGAACTTCCAACAGAGCCTCACCTCTCTCCTGGCCATGCCGGGCATGGGATGGGACAGACCATGGGCCAGGTTGGGTCCTGAACCTGAGGTTGAATCCTGGGCTGAGAGCTAGGGCTGTGCTCCCTCCCAGCTCCTCCTGCACCTAACTGCTGTGAAAACCCCAATATTTTGAATGCTGAGGGACCCCCAGATGCTGAGACTGCGTTGGGGCTGTGCTGGTCCATGGGACAACTCAGGGGTCCCTTGGGGAGGCTGGGAGGGGCTGGATTCCCAAACCCAAACCATAACTCATGCATGTAAAAAGTCACTGGGGGCACTCTCCAAACCAGCGTGCGGCAATGGTAAATATTTCTCATCTAAAGGATTATTTTCTCGCCCTGTGTGTGACTTATCTCGTTTCTCGATCGACGTACGCGGGGTTTTATTGGCATGTGTGCCCTTCTATCTGCTGGTGGTTAGTCGATAATGCAAAAAAGTCTGGGCTGTCCTGTGCTTTTCCATGTGTTCCTGTTGGGTACAAAAATAACTTGAGGGTTAAAAATAAAATAATCTGGAGGATGGTATTGTTCGTGCCGGATAAAATCCTGTGAACAAAGCAATTGGCATCATTTCACTTGCAAATTGAGCAGCGAAGCAAAATACCATTTGTGAAACTGTAATTTATTCTCGAAAAATCAAGCACTTACAATGTCGGCTTGTCGCATTAACTTACAGAAAAAGGGAAAAAAATAGATTAACGACGAACGTGACAACATTGCAGGGGAAATCATTGCAGCGAAAGCCTTTGAAAAGCTTGTACAGTACTTGCACAAACTGGATATTATTTTTTTTCTCTCAAGAACATTAAACCAGCAATTGTTTTGGGGCTCAGCGATGCCAACCACAGCTGAGCAAGCAGCGGCAAGGTCCGGGGAGGTCCTCACACTCCTTTGTCCCTGTGCTGGGGACCCCTCACTGCCTTCAGAAGCCAAAAAGCAAAGTCTGGCTCATTTTTTTTTTTTCCCCCTGCCTGTAATTAGTCCATCCCTTAATGCTGCTCTTTCTTGCAGATGTGCACATTATATTCTTATATTTTGGTCCTGTGCAGCTAAAAACCATGCAACGTGGACAAGCAAATGTCTTCTGGTGGGGACATCATTGGTACCACCACTGGGGCATCAAATCCCATCGTCAACTCCTCCATCGCCAGCTCTTCCAGAGGAGCCGCAGGAGATGCTCCATGACCTGGGTCCTTGAAGAGCATCTCCCAAGGTCTTTTTTTTTGCGTTGGCTTTTCCTCCCCGTCCCTCTTGGCTCTTTTCCTTCTCACCAGGACACCATTCCCCACGGTGTGGGCATCCCCTGAGAGCTGGCAGATGCCATGGAGTTATTGCAATGGGAGTGGGAGGAAAATGGATATAATTTGCCCAAGACAAGGACGGAGCTCATCAAAACAAGTCAATGGGCGATTCGAAGGTCCAGCCTCATCTGCTGGCATGGGAAAGCTTCTGGACCCTGTAGAGCTGTGAATCCTGGCTTGGGGTTGCGCTCTGGACTCATGTCTTATGTCTTTATTAAGGGAAATATCAGAAAATAGTTGTAATTTCTGCACCAGCATCTTCTGAGGTCTCACCCCAAGCTCTGAATTGCACCTCGGCCTTGGGAACGGGGAGGGAGGAAATTCCTGATCTTCCAAACAAAGTTTCAGATAAAGAAATTAATTAACCAGTCTCAAATGTCTTATTGCTGGTGGTGACCGTGCCGTGACCGGTACCCGACACCCCGCAGAGGGATGGGGGCTGCTGCAAGGAGCGTTTGGGGCTCACGGGGTGATGGGGACTCAGGGGCACCCGTGGTCCTGGGGGAAGGATGGGGTGGGGCAGGTGGAGGGGGGCTGGAGCGGACCCTTGGTGGGGACCCCCACCAGTGCTTTGAGATCCACCTTAAAAGGGACCCCCCTCTGTGGTGGGCGGGGAGCTGTGATGAGTTTGCAAGTGCTCAGCACCGGCGAGGGGACCAGGGCTGAACCCGAGCACCCCCATAAGCCCCTAGATGAGGGTTTAATGCAATTAAAATTTAATTTTTCCTTTTGTAACGTCAGATGCAGAAGGGCGGTGCGAGCAGAGGTGCGCTCTCGGCGCACCATTAAATCACAAACCCCACAGCGAGTGATTTGGGGCAGGAATGGGAATTTCTGTAATTTGGGCGGAGGCGTCGCTTGTCTCCCCACGGCGCTTGCCGAAGGTGATGGTAAAGCGGAGTTCGTGACCCGAGGAGCTATTGCTGGCTGTAATAGTGTGTCACGTATTACGGGAGCTTAGCAGAGGTGCGCTCTCGGCGCACCATTAAATCACAAACCCCACAGCGAGTGATTTGGGGCAGGAATGGGAATTTCTGTAATTTGGGCGGAGGCGTCGCTTGTCTCCCCACGGCGCTTGCCGAAGGTGATGGTAAAGCGGAGTTCGTGACCCGAGGAGCTATTGCTGGCTGTAATAGTGTGTCACGTATTACGGGAGCGTGTTGGCAACCACGTTATATTATTAAAATCTATCGGAGTGATTTATAAGGGTTTTGAAAACCAGCGGCTTGCCAATATAAATTGGCTTAGGAAAGTCAACTGTAATCCACCCCGGCTCCAAATAATGACATTTCCTCCGATACATCCAAAAAGCTGAAAAGCAGAAAATAATATCCCGGCTCCAGAGATAAGGCGAGCACCCAAGGGACAGGGGACTCTGAAATATTCATGCGGGCGCAGACTGGATGGTGGGAACGGCCGTTCCCGGCGGCAGTGGTTAGGGACTGATGGATTTAGTCCCTGTGCCTTTGTATTTATCGCTCAATAAACAAGACAAGCTCCTTTACGGCACCGAGCAAGACTCATTTAGCTATTTTAGCGCCAAGGAAATGGCTTGCTGGGCAAGACGAGGGGTTGATAGTTCTGTCTGAAATTAGGAGATTTTTAATTTAGCCACGGCAATTTTGGTGGGCTCTGATGGAGCTGCGAATAACGGGGCTGGAGACCCAGATTTGAGGATTAAACCCCCCCTAGAGCCAGTCTGCAGTGGGTCAGGGTGCCCACCCCCTGTTTTTTGGGGGGGACCCCACAATGAGACCACACAGAGCCTTTCGGGACCTGAAGATGCTCCAGCTCTTGATTTTTAAAGATTATTTTTCGAGGCGGAGGCGGTCGCTATAAAGGTTTTACAGCAGCCGTGCTGGAATTGAGCGTGGCTTCGTAAAAGTGTCAGCGAACGGAGCGGTGATGCCCAAGCGGAATTAGCGCTGAAATGACCTTTCGGGTAGTTGGGGCTTTATGGGATGTTATAAATTCTCCCGGCGATGGCAGGGTTATAGCTGGGACACTGGCAGTGACATCTTCTCCAGCAATACCCAAGGCAGGGACCTGGTGTTTGGAGCTGAAAATTCCCAACACAATTTTTTGGAGCATTTCTGGAGCTGGAGAGTTGATCTGAGCTATTTCCAGAAGCAATTTGAATGTGTGTGGTCAAAATGAGATTTATTTTATTAAAGATGAGTTTTGCACACTCATAGTTTTTTTCCAACAGCCAAAACCCAAAGCTATTTAAATCTATTGCTTGGGTTTTTTTTATTTCTTTAGTTTCTAGGACTTTAGATTAATATTGTTGAGCCTTTTTGTTATTGCCATGAAGGCGCGGAAAGTCCTATTTAATGAAAGCCATGAGCTGTATACAATACCTTGCCTCCACAGCTGCTATTTGAAGCACTGGTTTCCACTGAACTTCCACGAAAATCCCCCGAGTGAGCTCGCTCTGATCTTTTTTCACCTCTTGCCTTGCCACTGGGAAATAAAATAAGGTTTTATGCTTGTATTTATTTATATATTTTGGCAATCTGGGCTGCAATGTAGCAGTTTCAAGAGCTTCGGGGAGTTGTTTGAAGCGACTCTTCACTCACCTTATTGAAACCCTCTTCGGAAAGTGCTGCTGGACTCGGTCTCACCCGTTTACTCCCTGCAGCCCTTGGCTTTGCCCATCCTTTGGGACTGGGAGCACCCACAGGAGGAGGGGACGGGGCTGTTCCTCCAGCCAACTCCTCAATAAACAGTGTTTTCCCAAAGCAACCCCTCCTGGGGTGCCGGGGATGGCAGCTAATTGCCCCCGCATCCCTCCCCCAGCATCAAACCCCTCCATGGGCTTAGGTGAGCTTTTAGTGGGGACTGGAACCATTTTTGTCGCCGTTACGATGCTCAAAGCATCAGCTGCGTCAGCTTCCAGCATCCCCCGGGATGCGTTTGCTGGGTGTTTAGGTTTGATGCCTGGTACCTGCTGGCTCCCATGAAATCCCATCCCAGCACTCGCCTCGCGGCTCAGCGATGCTGATGCTGTGGGTTGAGACCTGGGAAACTCATCACCTGGTGAAAGAAGGGCTCGTCCGTGGCTCATGTCCCTGCTGAAGTGGCTGGTGGCAGCAACCGGGACTTTCTGATTGCAGATGGTGCGAATGAAGTGAGAAAAAATCCTGGAAAGAGCTGGAGGAGGGCAAAGGGGTTGCAATATTTTAATTTTGGGGGTGAATTGATGCTCGCGGTCAGCTGTCGGCCAGCATCACTCCACCCCCTGCCCGCAGCATGTGGGACAGTTGCAAAGGGGGCCCAGGGCCCACAGCCCCCATTTCGGGGCAAGGATCCACCTTCTCCATCAGCCTCATGGATGCTGCTGTGGCATCGGGCTTTGGGCTTCTAAACCCCGCTGCTGGCTGCCTT
>NW_010146021.1:7849-8332 GCF_000699245.1 Pterocles gutturalis
GATGCCCATCCCACCTCCACCATCGCAGACCAGTTTGCAGCTGGGCTGGAAAAGGCTGGAGCATGGCATTGCCCAGAGAAGCTGTGGATGCCCCATTGCATTGAGGGGTTCTCTGAGCAACCTGGGCTGGTGGGAGGTGTCCCTGCCCATGGCAGGGGGTGGCACTGGATGGTCTCTAAGGTCCCTTCCAACCCAAACCATTCTGTGATTTAATTTGGGGTTTCTGTAAAGAGCCACCAGGTAAAGCAATGCCCCGACAGCACCCCAGGCAGAGGGAAAAGCAGATGGCAGCGATCGCTCAGCAAGAGCCAAGATTAATTGGAAGTTAATTTGCACCTCCAAGCATGAGGTGTCACACTGTCACCCTGGAGCTCCTGGTTGCAACCCCCTCCCTGGCTGCCAAAGAGCCACCAGCAGCCCCTGATGCTCCAGCCCATCTCTGCTGGCTGCTTGGCCTGAGCAAAGCAGAAAAATAGAAAAGGA
>NW_010146022.1:0-1876 GCF_000699245.1 Pterocles gutturalis
TTTTCCACTAAGCTATTTGCTCCCACAGTGCAACGCCTACAGTATAGAAACACTTTGGATGTGGGATGCTTTGCACATACTGCGTGTATGTAAGCTGAAGAACGGGACCACCTATTTAGAAGCCTCTGCCAACTGTGCGGATCTTTGCTACTTGCTAGGTAAGTTCAATAATTTTTCCACATTCTTTCATATAACCTTTAAGCATTAGAGAAGCCTACACAAATTCCACCCCCCTTACACTGCCCATCTTCATATTTTGGCTTAACACTGGGTTTTAACAAAAACACTCTACAGTGCTTAGGGATCCAGCACACCTATCACTTAAAGCACTAATCCTAACCTTTGTATGCTGTCTTCCTGAGATTTTTATTAACCTGTTATATTTTAGTTTTAATTCAGTTGTTAACTGTGTTTTCATTATGTTTATATAGTATCTTGAATGATTGGCCCTCAGTTCTGTTTGTTTGGCCTCTTTGTTATTACAGAAGAGGTAGCAGTATAAAATAATATTCTCCCTTCTCTCCCAAATTAACTACATGCTGGAATTTGGGAACACTTACATAAGTGGTAATCACATTTCTGCTTATATCTCAGTTACAAATGCTACAGACCTTAGATGTCTCAATCAAGTTCTCATGGGTAACAATCAGTAGTAAGCTAGATGACAGTCAAGAAGCTGTCCTCGGTAGCACCTTGGTTCTAGTTTACTTAACAACATAAAAAATCACCTAGCAAGAAGGCCAGTGTGAATATCCTGGAAGTGCCAGATCAGACCAAACACACTGTTTCAAAGAGGATCCTGTGTCTAGAGTGTTTTCACCAATCTGACATTCCTCCAGGCAGCCCTAGCTTCTGCACTTCCCTTATAAAATGTTGCCACTATTTTTCTTTAAATAAAATAAATTGCAGTGCAATCTACTTACTGAGTCTGAAATACCACAGCTCTTCAGTCCCATTTGTCATATTGTGCACTCTTGAGATCATGCGCAGGCGCTCTCACCCTGATAAAGACCGGGGCTCTCCGACCACTGAAACACAGTGGCCTCTGATTCTTTCCGTGCCCCTACTTTTTGCGCCTTTACAGTGACTGCTGTCACATACACAGTCGCCAGAATTCGGGGCCTTCAGCCAATAAGAAGTGACACAGCCATATATGACCACAGATCAGATTCACCTAGGGTATAAATGGAGTCCCACCAGAAGGCAAACTGAGTCAGTCCTCCTCAAAGCAGCGGGTCTGCAGTCAGGGACACTCACCTTGGGTTGGGATGCTGCCCAAGGTAACTCCTCAAGGCTGAGAGCCCTCACCTTTTTAGGTGAGTGATTGCACATTTTGCATCATTGTTCTAAAGCTTAGGAATTCTTAAGTAGGCTGTGTAGTATTAGTTTCATTTGACATCTTGAACCTGTAGCTTACTAATGTTTGTCAGATTAGAATAAATGTCATTCCGAGTTTATAAACTTCTGCAACAGTTATCTGTCTCGTTTATTTTGTGAGCCTTTGCAACAGATCAACATCTTCTTTTACCAAGTAAACTATGCAAAGAACTTGCACTTGTAAATCAAACCTTAAGTGCCTAAATGTATTTTTATTTCAAGCAGTAATTTAAAGAGTTGATGCAGAAACATCGTATTTGCAGCCGTTATAATTCAAACACCGGAACTTGTAAACCTTTTGTTATAGCCCATTTTCAAAATGCCTGTGCTTAATTTAAGAAAGGTATTTCTACTTCTGGTAATGTGTGCTATCAGAGAGGTACAAACAGTGAAAGCAATGTTATTCCCTGCAGGTACTTTAGCTCTAGGCTATGTCTGTAAAACACAGAAAAAAATACAATTTTATATACGTATAAATATACGTATATATGTATAAATA
>NW_010146023.1:0-20509 GCF_000699245.1 Pterocles gutturalis
GGGTGCCTTAAGGGACGAGAGAGCGCGTGTTTGCTCGCCAACCGAGGCTAAGAAGGAGAAGTTTAAGCACGCACCCATCTCTTTTGTCCAGATGGGGGGCAGTGGCCTCGTCGCTTCCGGTTGCTGCCGGTAAATCAGCACTCAGGCCGCTGCGCTGCTAGGGGGAGGAGGCACAAAAGCTTGAAAGAAAGATGATCTGTGACTTAGGTGGACAAAGGGACTCCTTGTCCTGATAGGAAAAGGATTGTTGCTTTGGGGTTTAGTTTTGTGTTTTGTTCTTAAACTTCTAGTTCAGGTTTGATTTTATGATGACCTGTCCAGCTGGGTATTTAAGAGTCTTTCATAGTTGTGGATGCCCCATCCCTGGAGGGGTTCAAGGCCAGGCTGGATGAGGCTTTGAGCAACCTGGGCTAGTGGGAGGTGTCCCTGCCCATGGCAGGGGGCTTGGATCTCTAAGTCCCTTCCAACCCAAATCATTCTGTGATTGTATGATAAAATGCCAATGATGTAATTTTGTTGTTGTTATTTTATTGCTATTACTGTTGAGCATATGCAAGGGATGAGAAGAGTGCTTTGTGTGTAGTGTGGGTAAGAAGTTGTTGCTGAAGTTTGACACTTTTAATTCATGTTCAGCTAGGCAGTGCTGCCAAAACCAGTTTTGTTCATCCTTGAACAATTAAACTTTCTGGAAAATAGACCAGAAGAAACATAGTCAGAGAAATTTGTCTTTGTACTTCTGTGGAGAATATGCTGCGTCTTTGTCTGTGGCCTTAAGCACTTTCTCTAATCTGACTGACTCGAATGAAGCTCTAGGAATGCCTTATTCTGTCAGATTTAGGAAATGTTCTGCTTGTTTGTTGGATCAATTTATAGGACACTAGTTGGGTTTATGCAGTTTTTTTGTTTGATGACTTAGTTCAATATTTGGTTTATATGTTGTTTTGATTTTTTCCAGGGAGACAAATTGTTGAAAGCACTGAAGCAGCATTTTAATGGAGCAAAAGAAGAAAACAGAAATATGGTAATAGATGATAAATCAGCTGCTCTTTTAGGAGAGATTGATCTAACTTTCTAACTAGTAGAGCAGGGCATGTTGTGAAGGTTGTTTTTCTATCATGATGTGAACTGTAATAAATATTCCTTTTTCTTAATAATGTCTTTAGTTTAATATACTCAGGTACTGATAGAAACAAATGTGCTTGGAAGTGGCCTCCTATATGATCTGATTTCCTCTTAGCTGCCAAAATTATCCATGTATTTTTCAGAATCAGTACAAAATTGTTCTCTGTGAATGCTAGCCTTTAATTTCTGTTGAACAAATATTAATTCTTGCCTGTTTAGCTCCAGATACTAGTCAGTACCAAATACAAAAATATTTTATTCCTTTTGCCTGCCTAGATGAAAGGGACTAGATACTCATCTGAAACTATTTTGCCCCTACTACAATGGACTTACACTGATACTATAATGAAAGTGACACAATTGCGATGTTTCCTTTACTAATCTCTTAATGTATTGTTTTCTTAACTTTTAAAAAAAGTTTTCTCTTCTGTAAACTGAATTATTTTGTTGGGTATAGTGATGTTTTTTACATTTTTTGGATAGAAAGTAAATTGGGATCTGCTTTTTCTATAATATGTCTCCTTTAAGTGCTTCCTTTAAAATCTTTACTTTAAAGGTTTGAGGAACAGGTGTAAACCATGGAAACTTATCTTTAATTTTAACAAGCATGGCAGAGGCTCTGATTTTTTTGGTGAAAAGTATTCCACAGAAACGTACAAATCTGTGAAGGTCACAGCATCGTGCAAGTCAGATTTCAAACTTAAAGTATTAGTTTTTTTATAATCTTGTTAAAATGCTATATAATAAAACAACTGTAGGACTTCTTAAAGTCTTCAAACAGTGAACTTTGATGTTTAGGGAAACCTAGATATTGCCTATTTCTTGATTACTATGCTACTAAATGGCATAGTTTTTCCTCTGTATAAAATACTTTCTCCAATAATAAAGTTGAAACTGTCTCTTTGGAGTGTCTAACTTTATGGTTGTGTCAGATGTGTTCCACATTATATTTTTCTGCTACAGGACTCTGAAAAAAGTGCGCCTGCTTCCATTGAATCAGATGAACTGAGCAATCGGGAGAAAATTATGCCTGACTCAGTATGTTTTATTACAAAAAGATGTGGTAAAGAAAAGAAAACAAGAAAAAAGAGGAACTCCAATGGGGAAACTAATGCCAGTGAAGAAAATATAGGTTTTTCTGCTGAGAAAGAGGTGATTTGCCTTGCTTGATTTTGTGTGCTGGCTTCCACTCCTTCTCCCAAGCATAAACTAAACACATTTGATTTGTTCTGCCACCATTTAGCAGGTGGTATACATTTTTATATGTATATATATGTGTGTGTGTGTGTGTGTGTTTGTGCATAGATAAGAATTTCATGTGCAGACATTCTGGTACTGGTCTTCTGTACTTGGTAGCACTGACTTTTGTCTGTCTTGACTATGTGCTGTTCCATAATGAGCAGAGATTACTTGTTAGTCATTACTTCTTTACGGAGAAAAATTAACAGAAATTGGATGATTGCCTAAATATCCCCATTTTTAAATTCACACTCCTCTCAGTAGGTTCTTTATTCATGGATTGTATGATGGAGGTGGGGGAAAGTTCCAAGGTGACATGGGGGTAGAATTATTTTTCTCTAGAATGACATGCAAACAGTGGTTGAACTAAGAACTGTGTGTAAGACTGACAGATTTACAGTCAGAGAAGGGAAATGAGAAGATGAGTGTTAGTCTGTTAGTGTTAGAGAATTGTACAGTAACCTTAGCTACAATAGTGGAAAGTAACAGCCATTGACCTTATTTTTACTTGCAAATAACTTACAAAATTGCCTTTATTGACAAAAGTACTACAGTGTTAGAGCTGTGCAAGTAAAAGCTTTCTAATAAAGATAACAGGGTAAGCATCTCATAGGTTAATTCCAGTTGGGCTTCAGAAAGTCTCTTGTTCAATCTCCTGATCAAAGCAAGGTCAACTATGAGGTTACACCACAATGCTTAAGGCTTTACCTAATCTGATGTTGAAAACCTCTATGGTTGGAGGCTATGCGACCTGTCTGGGAAACCTGTTCCACTGACTGTTCTTAGAACAACAGCCTTTCTTTATATCCAGTCGAACAAACTGTTTCAATAAAGTATGTTTAAACTGCAGGAGCATTCTGAAATGAAAGAAAACAAAGTGCCTAAGGGTGAGTGTGGAAAGGGACAGAAGGTATTCCAAAATGAAGAACCAGTAACTGAAAAGAAAGCTATTGAGAATCCAGGGATGGGTGCTGCTCAGAAAGGACAGCCAGAGAAGACTTCTACTAAAAGAAGACATGAATGTAAGTAGAAAATTCCAAAAAATTAGTAATTTGTACTACTTAAAATGTCCCTTTTGGTTATTTTATTGTGTCTGCAAAGATTTTTGTTGCACATCTGGTGATCAGTACTTTATTTGGAGATGCCAGAAAAAAATCCATCTCTTTGATTTAGTGTACTTGTTTGCATGTTGTAACACAAATCCACAATGTAGAAATCCTGCTGGTTTTGACTTCAGAACTCTGGACCTGGTGTTTTTAGTGAAGGAGTTCTCGAAGGTCTAAGTGTATTTGAGCCTTCACCTTATTTAGGATCAGTGCCTTTTGGAATACCCCTAAGATGCTACTTGGCTCCTTTAAAAAGTGGCAAGAAAGGGAGAGCTTCCTTTCTCATGCTTTATTTTTCTTTTCCTACAGATGAACAGGTTTTGTCCTTGTCTTCCCCAGGACTAAAAGAAAAAAAGTGGACACACAGAATCCTTTACCATTAATTTAAACTGCCTAACAATATCTGAATGTACTACAGTAGATCACTTTTCTATCTGATGGCTTTTTTTAGACCTTCAGACATGAACTCATTTTTCCTCAACTCCTTCATGCATGCAGCTGACATGAAGAAATGAGTTTGTCTGCCCAATCTGATAATTTATTGATATTCTGGGTCTGCCAGATAAGATATATAGCATTGTTCGCTCCTGTTAGACTAAATGTACATAGTCCTTGAGCTGCATTATGGATATTCTTGCTGTTCAGTAGAATTTACAGGGACTTTCTTATTGGAGGCCATTTATAATTTTGAAACTAATTCAGAAAATGCGGATTTTCAGCGAAGTTACTTTAAAAATAGAAGCAATAGAATATGTAGAGGATGCTTTGGAAGCAGCATTCATCCTGACAGTTGGCA
The DNA here is from genome assembly GCF_000699245.1 of Pterocles gutturalis. NCBI lineage: Eukaryota > Metazoa > Chordata > Aves > Pterocliformes > Pteroclidae > Pterocles > Pterocles gutturalis. The sequence goes on from NW_010146023.1 coordinate 4,264, forward strand.
AAGTACTCATCTCTTCATTTAACTGTAATTAGAAGTATCTGTGCTGGTGTCTTTATTTCTCAAAACCAACCCCACTCTGAGGAGGCGAAGTGCGTTTTGGAACAAATACTTTTAAAAAGGTTGTGATGACATTAAAATATTTTCCAGGTGTTCCAATGATTTTGTCTAATCTTACTGTACCAGGTGATACTCATCGTGCAGGAGGGAAGATCCCTGTATCTGTAGGCCGTGCATCTAGGTCTGGGAAAACAGAAATGAAAGCTACTACTACACCAAGTAAGATGACCTGCCATCTAGATGTATTGTCTGTGTGTGAAGGGAGACTTCACTTACAGTTTTTTCCAACCCGCATTTCTATTTCTTCTTGAAGAAGAGAACATCCTCTCTTTAAAAAGCAAGCAAACAGAAACAGTTCACAAAGGTTACATTTTAAGGTGTATCTTCCAACTTGTAAATTCATGGTAGTAAAAGACTCACGTGTATGTTATAAAACTGGTTTGCTGAACACTCTGTCTTTTGGATATAATACTTGCATTCATGATTTTCAAAACAGAGCAGGATGACATGCTATTACTCCTGCTTGTTTAGTTTTCACCCAATAGTCCAGCACAATAATAGTATTTATAATGTATTAGCTCAGTTTCTTCACTTCGTAAAATATATTAATTTGTTTAAAATTTAGAAGTGGGTGGTTTTTTGTGTGTGGTTTTTTTTTTAATTTAACTGCAGAATTTGGGCGTTGGACTAGATGATCTTTAAAGGTCCCTTCCAACCCAAACCATTCTGTAATTCTCCAGAGCATGCATCAAGTAACTGGCTATGTAGCTGATGCAGTAGGTTCTGATTCATACTGTTTGGTTACCTGTGTACGCAGAGCCTTTAATTAGAGGGATATGTTGGTGTGGTGGGTTTGTTTGGTTTCTTGTTTGTTTTTGAGGCCATAACAATAGGTGTTGCAACATTCTTCTATTAAGTAGTAAACTTCCTTAGGAGCTTATCAGATATGTGACTATTCTCATTTTTGGAACTTCTTAGACTTTAAAAAGTTGCATGAGGCTCAGTTCAAGAAAATGGAATCTATTGTTGACTACACTGAGAGGAAAAAAAAAAGGAATGAAAACTGCAGCAGTTCTCACAATGAAGTCAAGGTAAGTTATAATATAGGAAGATACCCATTGTTCCCACATTCATTTATCTCCAGAGCCTCTCGTTAAAAGCCCGATAGAGTAGAGCAGGAAGTAGCTGGTTATGCGCACGTGCAGTGGAATCTTATCAGTGAAATTTAACTGGAGTCCTATATAACTAGTTATATTTGGTTATTTGTATATAACTTGTAGAGTTATAGAAGTTTTAATATATTAACAGTGTATGGCTATAAATAGTTACAGGAACCAACAAATAACTTGTCAGTTTTGAGTAAAAATAATTGTCACAATTACTTTTGTGAAGGATCTCCTGGAGCTTTTGCTTATAACTGTTTGAATTGCTGCAGAACTTAACCGAGGGGGTGGGCTAGTTTCCAAAGAGGAGGAATTGCACATTAGCTCCTTTTTTGTGCCTTAAAGAACCATTGTCCAATGACCGCATATGACTCCCCTTTAAAATACACACCACATACGTTGTTCTCGGTTTTTGTATTTCACGCTTGCATGGGCGAAAGCTGCTAATAGGGCCTCATTCAGAGTGTGACAGACCTTTAGAAAAGTGACAGTAATGTGTCAGTGAATATATGAATGAATATGCTAATGGCCATATCAAAACAGTAACACTGAAACTCTTGAACACCACCTTTCTCTTTTCTATGGCGTACAGTGTATCAATGTATACATAAGACTAATTACTTTTGGCAGGTGCTGGCCAAAAAATCAAACCCCTTAAGAGCGCCAGAAAAAGGCACTCCACATAACAATTCTAAAGTACATATTTTCAGATCAGTTTAATAATAATATAACTACTTACTTTTAAAGTATGCTTTTAAGGAAAAAAAGGGAAAACCTTAAGAGACTATATGCTTGACTCACTGTGTGTTTTCCCTTCCTCTTAGCTGCTTTTCTGATAAAGTTTTAGAAGAGTGCGCTAACTTGTGATTTGCTTTTCCCTAGAAACAAACCAGTGGCAAAACGTTTTTATTCAGCCCAAATCCAGAAAGAGGCAGATTCTCCGCCACCTGCACCCCTAGTACCCTGCGGCGTTCACCACACAGTGCTCTGAACACTGCCAATCGGAGTATTTTATCTAGGAAATCTTCATTTAATCCTTCTGTCCTTTCAACAGCCAAAATGAATGTCAGGTAAAAAGAACAAACCAAAACTACCAGTGAGCAATTTGGTATGCTGACTGATTTGACTACATTATTCCAAGCATGAACTACGAGACTAATTCTGATTGCTTTCAGTCTAGCTTTATGGTTGGTTTAAGCCTTACTGTGCTGTTAGTATCTTGCTTCTTTGTTTTGATGTCTGAATGGTAGAGGAATCTTAACTCTTTTTCAGCTTTACCCGTATCCTTTTCCCCCTGCTAACAATATCTGGTTAATCTGAGGTCTCGGTTGTGTTACTTTCTATTTTTCTGACAACCTTCACCTCTCAACTTTTGCATGCCAAGATGGTAACTGCTGGGACTTCCTTGTCTGGGAATAAAGTGTAGGGGGGGTGTTATTATTAAGTCAGATAGTGTGACTTCTCATATTGACAACTCCTAGTAAATAATTATGGGAGTTATAATTGTTCTTTTGCTATTCAAAAGTCAAGAGTACAGATTCCTTTTACAATCCATAATCTTACTGTCTTAGTTCATACTTTGAATGTGCTGTCTTTGATTTCAACAGATAACAACAAATGAAAGCTTCCATATCGTGACGGTTTTCATCATATTCTCAGTGCCTCTTTGATAAGGCTATTACTTCATGCAAGATTTTGAATTTTCTTTCATATGTTTATATATATGTATACACATATATACATTTAAAATGTGTGTATATACACACATACATACAGCACATGTGCATGTCTTGATATGCAGGCAATTTGTGTGCTTTGATTAAAGTTTCCAGCTTCTTCCTCTTGTAGATCTTTGTGTTCTAGAGTTCTGTTAATTTTTTTTTAGTTTTTCTTAACTTGAATTTTCAAAGTAACATATATATATAAATGTCTTACTATAGAATCCATATCTAAAGTAAGTAATATCTGTTGGTAAGGAAATCTAGTAGCTTACTACATCCAAATATATTTGTTCTCCAAATAACATGAGAGTCTGTTCTTTGTAATTCCTAATATTACTTGCTGCTATTGACGATGGCTCATAACTCGAAAACTGCCAGCGAAGGTGTTTTTAGTGCAGCTTATGCATAGGCTGTGAATATCTTATACAGTAAAACTTCCTGTCTGTAAGAAAGGTAGAACACAGAACCTTCTGTATTCTGTCATGTTGCTTACGTTCCTTGTAGGTGACTAACTTTGTCTTCATATTTCTAATAATTTTTAGGTTTTCGGAAGCCACAAAAGATAATGAGCATAAACGCTCTCTTACCAAGACTCCATCTAGAATGTCTCCATACTTGGAGGGGATTTGTACACCTGACAGCCAAAAGAGCTGCAAACTGATAAGTCGGAAAAACAGCAAGGGAAATGCAAGCAATAATGATCTGACTGCATCAAAGGGTAAAGTGGACAGCAAATATTTAGGGGGGGAAAGAATTTTTGGGAGGGAAGAATATTTAGGCAGGAAAGAAAACTTCCACTGCTGATGGGAAGCGGTTGTGTTCTGGAAGAATACTTTTTTAATTGTGAAAATTCACTTGGTTCCAAATAAGTATAGGGAATAGGAAACATAATTTGCTCTGAAGGACTAGAAAAATACATGGAGCTGTATGTGCTACTGCTTAGCAGAATCGGAGCAAAAGGGCTAATACTCTGCAACTCCTGCCCTTTCCAGACCTGAAAGCTCCCAATTTCAAGGGAGCTGTATTTGTGCAATCTGTCTTTAGAGAGGGCAGATGGTAGCATTTAATGGCTCTTTGGTCTTGATAACTCTTCACAGGTACTTTCCACCTTGCTATATAGAGTGATGTTCTTGCTACTATAATTGTAATATCTTGATGCCTTTTGTAGTTATGACTCCATTCAAGTTTGCAGCTCACCCTGCAGAACCCACAAGCACCAAGAAGACATTTGATCTCAAAGCAAGTCTCTCAAGGCCGCTTAATTATCAGCCACACAAAGGTACTGTGGGCCTGTGTGGTTTGTGTTGGTCCTATCCCTTATACGTAAGGGCTCATAAAGTAAGGCATTGATACAAGCCATGACACAGCAAAGTTTTCAGTCTCTTTTCCTGTCCCTTTCCCTTCCTCTCTGGATTCCCACACTGTCTGTAGACTGATGTTAAATTTCTACATAATATATGTTTTAAGAGCCTCCCTATTGAAGTATAAGTCCTTATGACCAAAAGCTCATAAATATAAGAATAAACATCCTTGTATACCACTGAATAGATGTATATACAGGGAATATGAGAGATTCCTTTACATAATTATTATTTTTTTTAAAAGTGCACTGTTGTGTGAGAAGCTGAACTTTGTGTGGTGTTACTTCTAAGTACAGTCACTTGTTACTACTTATAGAAAAACTACTTGTAGGAAATGGGCTGGTGAAACTGATAATACAGCTGAAGAGGCATTTAATCTTAAAGTCAACCAGAAAAAAAAAACAACAGGCTAGCTAGTGTAAAATTCACTGCAATATGTTAAGCACGCAATTACTACACTAGTAATTCAGTAGTCTCTCTTCTTGCCCCTAAATTGTAGGACGACTAAAACCTTGGGGAGAATTTAAAGAAAACATAGTCCTAAAAAAGTCTGTCGGTAGCAACGTCTCTTCACATCAGAAAAATTACAAACAGCCACCTCTCCAGACAAGGTTAGTACAGCAATAACTTTTCATGAATAGTGTTGTTTAAAATTATATGATGACTCAATTGTCTTTTTAGGATTTAGATACACAGTTCAGGAAAGAATCCTTGCTTCCAGTAGTTTGTCTAGTATCAGCAAGGCCAACAAAGAGGGCAGCTCTGAATCCAATAGACTTTTATTCTATGAAAGCTATCAGTTCTAGTGTTTGGAGACATACCTTCACCTTTAGAAGAAGCTGTGAATATTGACATGTTGTTACCTTGAATGTTAGACCTGTAGGTCTAAGCAGAAGTATTTGCCTGAATGTTTGGATTCAGTCTAAAATGGAGCTGTTCTCCCTGCCCATGGCAAATGCAGCACACTGGTTAAATACATGTTAAGCTTTGGTGAGCTTCAGATTCCTTTGGTTGGTGTGTCTCTAGCTTTAATATAACTTGATTATGGTCTGTCTCTCTTCCTTTTCCCCTTCAGGGAAGAAAGGCGTGAGAAACATGAGCAAGAAAGAAAAAAGAAAAAGGCTCAGACTCTCGGAAACCGCAGAGGACTATCTGTGTGTTAAGGGAAATAAGAAATATCTAAGAAATAACTGTAAATACTGTTGCTGTCATGTAAATATTTCTGCTGTCTGTGTGTGGTTCAGGTAGCTATTAGCTAGTTGAATAAGATCTTAAAATGCATCTGAGTGTAATGTTTTAGTGATCAACTTCTCTAATGAGATGAGACCGCAGAACTGTCTCTAGTTACTTAATAATGCTTTCATTTAACCTAACTCATTTAACTAAAAGATGTTAAAGGAGAAAATGTAAGTTGAAAAAAAAATGCTCAGGAAGCCTCCTTGCAACTTAGGACAGACTTCTCCCCCAGAATGCATTTGTTACCCACTAGAATACACTCTGTGCATAGCAAGCTTCAAAATGTTCCTCTGGTAAATCCCAGGAGTTGGAGATGTCTGCTTGCCCTCTTCTCCAAAGCAATCCTTAAATTCTCTAAAAACTGTTGCAGCACTTATTCAGCATTTCTAACTACAAGCCTATAAAGTAGTAGAGAGTTTCCAAGAGAAGAAAAAAAAAATGCAAGCTCTCTGGAAAACTAAAAGCTTACACCATAACATAATTGTAAAATACCATATTTTTTAAAAGTCACAACGGACAAGTGGCTTTACAAATTACAAACTGAGTGCTTTGAACAGTTCAGGTTGTTTTGTTCCTTTCTACGGTAAATATGATGCTTAAAGAGGTTACAGTAGTGTTTAGGCATGCTTGATACCTTGGATTTAAAAGCTGTTATTGTTACTTTTAAAAACTACATAGAAAAACTGTCTGGATTTATTAAGGATGGAACTGGAAAGGTAATTTAGCAGTTGTAATCTCAGCTAGAATTGTTTCAGTGAATTTAGTGTCCTATCAAATATATGCTGAAATGTCAAGAACAAGCAATTTTTTTTATAAACTTAATGGGGAGAAAATAAATATTTTGTATATATCTTGTTTATCACTGGTTATATCATCTGGTGTCCTATGTATAACTATCACTTTAATGTAGTACTAGTTTTGTTCCCATTTGTATTTAATACTCAGTGTCTTTTTTTGTGATGAGTTTTCCTTACCAGTTAACCTGCCTCCCACCTGCTGAATGCATGTTTGTTCCAGTATCTTCAGAAACAATAACCATCACTCCTCTTTTGCTCTTAAGCCGTTTCATTCTGTGCAAGAAGAAAATGATAATACAAGACCCTGCTTCAGCTTGCTTTATTGGGGCCTCTTCCATATACAATTTAGATATATTTAATATCTGTAAGATACACTTAATGGGTGGAGGAGGTCAGTGCTTCGATAAGACCAAGTCTGAAACAAAACCATTCATCACTTGTTCGTTAAAGTGTTTCTCAAATTACTGAAAACTGGACTCCTCAGAAAAAGGGAAGTATTGAGCTTCTCTGGCACCAGCTGAGCCTGTGCCTTCTTACCAAACAGCCCAGTGAAGCTAATTGCACACATCAGAAAAGTGTGACCTGATGTGCTCTGTAACGGTGCTGATCAAGCTGAGCTGTGCCTTCTCAGGGAACAGTGATGGGGGTCTCCCCCAATCCCACTCAGAGTGTTACTTCTGTTCAACACCCTTAGCTCTATAAAGCTGTAGGACTAACCAAAAAGCCAAGCCTGCTGCCTGGCTCCTGTTTCAGTCTTGGCAGTGGCAGCCTGTTCTTTTTTTAGCTAGTCAAAGAAGCCAAAGCTAAAGATTGAAATACTCCTGCGGTTGCCACTGCTGGTGCTATTCTTTGTAAATTTCAGCAGCTGAGTCACACTCAAGCACCATTCCTCATGGAATTAATTCTCATCATACTTTTTCCAGTTTAAAACTAGTGGATATGAGTGTTTTACAATTGTCTACAAACTATATAATGTAGAAAATACAACTTTTGTACAGAAAAGAACTACACCAATCTCATGAAATACTTTTATTTCTGTAAAGGTCAGGACAGAAGCCAAAACTTACCCAGTCAACAGCTACTCCTTTGCAAGAATGTATCACAACTCTCCTCAGGCTCTGTTCCAGTCCATGTATGTACAGTCTCTCCAGGGTTCTGTATTTGGCAGCTCAAAGATGCCAACAGCATCACTCTAGTTAGATTACTGCAGTCAACATCTCATGCACTTAATCTCTTTAATGTTTACATAGAATCTTCAAGTTGTTATAAGCCACACAGTAAGAAGTGTTTTATAAAAATGAACCAAGCATCTGAAGAATGTCCCAAAGGACACCAGCCCAACTTAGACTTGAGGATTCTTTTCATATGTTTCATAGGCAAATTCTTCTGTATGAGCTCTATCGTTTAGCAGGCCAATAAAATCAATCTCCAGCTGGAACGGACCATCTACTTTATCTCCAATTGTGAATCCAAGGGTACTAATCTAATTAAAAGATACATACTTTAGAAATATATTTATAATGTTAAAATTGTGTTTGATTGTATCCACCCCTTCCATATTTTACAAACAATTCACGGCCATCTACTTTAAACTCTTATTTGTTCAAAATGCAGCAGCATTTCTCAAGGCTTGAACACTTCACTGACACATTTTCAATACAGACCCCACTGGAAAACTCCTTCACGTTTGCCTTTCCATCACAGTGTTGAACCCTCTATTAGAAATGGCCTGAGCCTAAAGCAACACTGCAGTTTTTATCCTTCAAGGGTTGTGCAGTGCCAGTTTCATTATAATTAGGTGTATAAACACTTTCATAAAATCTGTTGCAATTCTTACGTGGACAGGAAACACAAACGGAACAGAATTAAGGACAGAAAGGAACTTTCATTCTAGATCGAGTCATACACATAGTACAGTGTGAAAGTGCACCAAAACAGACATATTAAAAATGCAAGAAACTTTGTTGCTGTGTTTTATACTAAGGCAATGTTCTTGGCCACTGTTTCCCAATTAGAATAATGTTAAATATAAGAACATTACTCATTTCTTTCCCCTAATGTTCTCCCCCACCACTATTCCAATTAAAGCAAATAATTTTTATTCTAACAAATTCCATTAAAATCTCTGTGGCTCAGGCATGTTTCCTACTAGCCTGTGCCTTGCCTGAAAGCTTTCTCAGCTCTTACATGTCACCAGTCACCTTTCAGAGACTCCAGTGGTAGCAGTTCTAAAACAAGTTGGGTCACCAGTGGCATGCCACCTGTTCAGCTCTGGCTGCCCCTAAGCACTGCTAGAAGCACAGGTCTGAGCTGTACCCATTATTTTAAGGACTGCTGTACATGCAGGGAAATAATGCATAGGATGTGTCAGATAAAGTTGAATAATTGTAGGCTGAGGCTAAATATATATTGCAAATGTATGCTAAAGAAATGATAGAACAAAGCTGAAGTAATTAACCGCATTGACATTCCTCTCAGATTATTCTAATGTTACAAATGGTGTGTCTTCCCCAGAAGCAAGCTCTACAATCAGCCCCTTGGCTTATGGAGCCTGGAGAGTTTCTATTGTTATATTCATATTATAGATGAGTATGGGAGCCACCTAAACCCTCTGCTCTGAAGAATTTACTCCTTTGCAAGCCCTAGGTACTTTGGCTATTTCCTGCCTTTTTATTCCTGTTTAACAATGCCTTTCCTGGTTCCTGGGAAAGCGTACAGTAGTATTGTGAGGGACCAGGACATTTAATCCTAATTAAATTAATTTAATTAATTAATTTATTTAATTGCCTTCACACTACTTCCCCTATTTTTGGGTTTCTTTAAAATGCATCTGTAAAATTACATTTAATATTGTATGCAAGTGCATAGTTTTTACAGTGAAATACTAAGCATAAGACAATAAGGAATGAAAAGTAAGTGAAGGATGCTTAGACCAAGTACCATTTTGCCCTTTTAACTCTTGGTAAATATTTTTAAACACCCCATATACAACTTTATGTTTTCATTAACCATTTTGAATTATTCTATATTCCAAATCCTGATAAATTCTTCAGTGTCTGTATTTAAGCATAGGCCTTTTAGAATAACTGTCTTCCATGAAGTGTATTTTTCCTCGTAGTTGATCCACCTTCTTCATATCATTCATACTTGCCTTCTACAACCTCAATTTCTTCTGTTTTAAACCAGACTGTTTTAGTGCTGCCAACCACTGAATTGCCCTCAAATTTTTCCCAAATTTATTATTTGGAGTTGTTTTTTTTTTTTTTATTATTATTAAGGCAGTTAGGAACTGAATGCAACATCCCAAGTAACTAACAGTGATTCAGGTCGTGGGCCCTTTATTTTCTCTAACATTGTTTTCCTTTCAGCAGTCACTGGGTACTAAGCTGCCCTCAGCTGTATACAGGAGGGTTTGGAATTTTTGTTTGGGTTTTTTTGTTTTGGGTTTTTTGGGGGGGATGAGGGGTTTTTGTTTTTTTTTTAAGTCACTGAAATGTAAAAGAAAAAAATATAGAAACAATTTCTTCCAACATATCTCCCACTGTGAATCAGTGAATTAGTCTACTTATTTGCAGGAAAAAAATACACTCAATACTTTTACCTAATACTTCAACCAGAAAGCATGAAAAAAACTAGAAAAGAGCCTATAAATACAGCAGTTTACTGCTAACCATCAAGGTCACTGATACAGTACATCCTCAAATAAAATCTCATTATGAGCTATCCCTTACAGTCATCTGTCAGGAAGGAAGTTTATGATACTTACTTTTATTATTTTTGGCAGTACTATGCCAACTGACATTTTAGATTTCTTAGTCACTTTGATCATTCCTCAAAAACAACCTTTTTTTTTTTTTGAGAAGCAAAAGTTGTGAGCAGTTTCTTGGTTATACAGATCTCATTAAAATATAATTTGAGCTCTTTTGAAGTAAACTGACACTGCTATGACAAAGTAGGATAATTTATATGCAAAGGCAAGCACACAGGAGTAAGTACCTTATAACAAGAAGAGGCCCTTCAATTTCAAATTCACAAACATTAAAGGATTTGTAAATTATCTATATCATGACAATATAATCTTAAAGGAAATTGCAGACAGATAAAGCTTATAGAAAACTTGCCTTGTCTAACCAGATAGGATGCTGGTCATCCTGCACTCTTCCCCGACTGGAGAGAAAGAATTTGGAAAATGGAATCTGACAGAAACAAAATAAAACCAAACCAGAATTTAGTGTCACCAGTACATAGAATAATTTAAAAAAAAAAAAAAAAGTCTGCCTTAGGAAATGAAATCATACTGTGCTACCAGCACTAGCTGGGTGCATAGAACTGGCACAGAGAAATGGGCCACATTAACCCTTTCCTTAACCATTCGCAGCCAGCTTCAGCCCCACAATGTTCTGTGGTGGCCATTTGTAGCTGCCATGCAGGATTGTTATCATGTTAGGGCACAAAGAGAGGCTGCAGCACAGAAGGTGACTGTTTACATTGAGAATATCTCCTTCCCATAACATGTCAACATAAACCAGAAATTAATGGAAAAGTCTAGCATGCATGTATATCGACAGCTTGTCTGTACCCAAGCTGTGCATCTCATAGTGCAAACTTCCTACTGGAGACATCGATCACCTAGCAAAGCAGTTCAGAGTAATGTAAAAATGGCTTTGAAAGCTGTGGGAGCAAGAAAGGAGAGGAGCTGCAATAAGAGGAAACAGGAGGGTTGGCTGGTGTGGGTGAGAGGAAAGCACGCAAACCAGCAATGACACACCCATTTTCATCCTCCTAACTCCTCATCTGTGAAGCAATGGGCTCTTCTCACACGACTGGACAATGGTATTATGAAGCACTGAATGCCAGTTCATAAGGACATGCAAACCTTAATGTCATCATCAGCAAATTACAAAAGCTCCCCAAGTTTCGTCAGAAAAGTGCCAAACCTCCCACTTCTTACAAATATAATTGTGTCACAGATTCAAAGGCCATAAGTGACAAAACTCACCTTTGACTCTCTGACTAAGCAAATCCTGTTGCAGGGTACAAATCCTACACCAGCCTACGTCCATTTGTATTACAGATAAAATGGTTACCACAGAATATTCCTGGCAACACCTGCTAAGCCTCAATCACTGTATCTATTCTACTGTTCCAGTAATAGCTAATAGCAGACATCTAGGTGAACATATGGTGGATCAAATCTTTAATACAATTGACAGTGTGCCCTCCCACAACCCAGTGATGTACAATTTTGGGAACTCCCAAGCCAAAGGCACACGTCTATATGAGGACATGTAGCAGAAACAATGCTGAATGGACAGCAATAGCAACAAACCGTAACTTGAAAGAATTCCCCTTCCACAGAGCTACGGTCAGGACCCCAAGATAGTCTCGTTAGTTGGAAAGACTCATTAATTCACCTTTATTTCCTCCCAGTAAGGGCCTCCTCGGGTGAACATGAAGTAGTTGTAGAGGTCATCCTTTTGATGAGAGAAGTAAGGGTCTGTATAAATGTTTACCATCCAAGGTCTGCCGTCGCCACGGACACGTAGATACAGGCTGTTGAAGTTTGACCAGTCATAATACTTCTTCCTAGCAAAAGATCCCTACAAATTATTAATAAATAGAATTATTCCTCCTTAATAAAGGGAAACTTCCATTATGAAGAACAGAGCACTACTGCTTTGATCACTGCCCTCATTACTATGTCAAATAATATCTACTGAGACATAGTGAAAACTGGGTTACTTTCATCATACTAGCTGCTGATCTCACTGAATTTCCTTCAGCACTGTATTGGAGCCCACAAATTGCAGTATTACCACTCTGAGGACTCATGCTTTAATTGTAAACCACAATCCTGTAACTATCAGAAATCAGACCTCCTTCCTAGGACCAAATTCCCCACCAGTCAAGTACGCAAATCCTAGAGTGACGGATCACTAGTTATGTAGTTCATTAGGTTTAACGTAATTCATTATGTTTAATATTCTGCAGTCAGTACTAGATTATTCAGAGGTGATTATACGAAATTGAAGCAGTGGGATAATATATCCCCTGCGATAACTTCCCTTATTGAAGGCTGACATAAGCACTGGAAGCATTTAATGTTTTCCAACGCTTTTTTGTCATTAACTGTGCTTAATGATACGAATTGCAAGCATGTTAATTCTCAACCACATTTTTTTCCAAAGAACTTAAAAGTCCCAGAGTTGCGATGTGCCCACATGCAGATCCAAGAGTCTTCAGAGTTACACTGAGGTCCCTTGGAGCGATGGTGGGGTGGGGGTCATGGTTATTCTTGGCCAGAATTGCTTCAGACAAGTCAAAATCAGCATGAAGAAGTCAGAGGCTTCCCCTTTATTTTACAGCACTACTACAGTTACCTATCAACAGTCCTTCTACCAACTCATCTTATAGGTAGTAGGATGAATAGATCATCAATACATTAATACAAGGGCTATGGCTACTTGATTTTGCGGTTTTTTAGCCTTTTTACTTAAATAAAGAAGAGCCTTTGTATTTATGTTTTCACACTCTGATTTCAAACTGCATTATAAAGATGGACCAATACCCTCAAATACTTCAGAATTAGGAGGTGAAACTTTGAGTCACATTTACACAAGTCAGTAGCAAGCCTGGAAATTTAACTCAGATGACATTCAACCTACTGTTCCATTCCTCTGAGCCAGTGTCACCATTTTAACCAGTGTTCATCTGCCTCTCATCTGCCCATTGATTTTGCTCACTCATATTCTCTGCTTTCCAAGCTTCTGGCCCAGAAGATTTTACCTGTGTACTTGTGCCAAGTCACAACCGATAGAACAGACTAAAAAGTTAAGTATTTTTTACACAGAGTCAAGATGTTCTTTTGCTTTTAAAGGTGCTTAGAAATAAGGAATGAAACAAGCAGTATCAATAATAAGCACATCTATTTCTGGTTCTGTTTTGTACAATTCTGAGCTACCAAAGATTTGTGTCTCGCTTTTTCTGATCTACAGTAGGAGTCAGACCTTTAGAAAGTATATTCCAAAGCATTTTTTTCTGTTCCTGTGAGTAAAAAAGACACTCCTTCACCTAAACCAAGTTTGATGAATAGGCCAATTTAAAGACCAGAAAATTTGTCCTTATAACACATTCAATTAACTTCAAATTTAGCGAGACATCTATTTTAATCACACCAATTTTGGAGATAAGGGTTCATTACAGATCTTTCATTTGCAAAGAGGTTGCAAACAGGGCTGCCGTAATGAGTGGATGCCCTATCACACATAAGTAAATGACCAAGCATATTTTTCCCTTTCTAAGAAAATAAAATAAAATCCAAGAAAAAGTTTAACTTCCTTCCAGGTCAAAGGATAGAGCAGCAACTGCATCCATGAAGGAATACCTAATATTCCCAGAAACAATCAGTCACAACTGCAGTAAACAGTTCACTTGTTGTCACTGGGATTACACACAAATGCTCTCCATTTTCATAACAGAAGCTATGCAAACATGAAGCTGTACTTACCACTGGTGGTTTGGATCTCATGCTACAATATCCACTGTATTTTGTCTCCCCATCACGAGGTACTTCTGTGTTGAGGATTCCATAGAGCAGAGCAGCCTGGTTATTCCTACCCAATTTGAGGTAAACTTCACTTTTCCCTCCAATCTCTACATCAGAGGAAATAACCCATTTATTTAAATCTTCTTGGCTCCGGAACTCCCACAACACCCTTGTCTGTTCCAACAGGTACTGACTGAACAGTTGGCCTCCAGGTCCTGTTAAATGATCTTCAGTCTCCTTCTTCAGCATGCTTAGCTGAGTCTTTAAGGTATCAATGCCCTTCTTAAAACTGAAATCAATATTTTGCCAAGATGGTTTTTTCTCAGGCTGTGACCCTGGCCTCCTGTAGCTGCTATGCAATTTAGACATGGAATCGCTGATGAGAGGTCCAAGTAACGGGCGCAACACTTTGTGCCTGCAGCATCTGCCTCGTAAGCAAGCACTGTTCAGCAAGATAATAGTCAGAGCCATACTGGTAAACTTGAAGAATTCACTTCCAGTAAGGCAATTAACGTGTTTGAAATGAATTTAACAACAAAAATAGTATCCAAAGCTATCTTGCTTTAGTTATGGTAGTTTATCTCCACCTTTAACGAAAAAGATAAAAGATTTTTTAAAAATTACATGTAGGATGCTTGTAAAACTGTTAAATTTTTAAAGCAGATATTAACTAGAAATCTAAACCATTGGAAAAAGGAATAAAAAGTAACATCGTATTAAACTTCCTCAGACTTCTAGTTTACTTAATGATTTCCACCCTATGTGTTCCCTCCACCTTGTGATGTGAAATACCCATGCACATAAGAAAAACTACCTAAATATTTCAAATAAAACTAAAAATAAAAAAAGCAATTCCTTTTCATCCCTTTCACTGTAAGTAAGTTTAGGTACTATGAGTAACACCAGAAAAACAAGAACAATTCTAAAAGATGGCATCTATATAACTATGAAGTATCATCCCCTGCAAGAAAATCACAAATTCACAACAGGTAGATCCTGCTGCCATATGGACTAGAATGACAGTCTGACTTGAGAGTCACAGATGACAAGACTTTTCAGATATGAAGTCCTACGGCAGCCATACAACATGCTTCTTCCATAAGACATCCAGCCCCTTTCCCCTCAACATATCTGGTTTAGGATTACAGAGAGGTTTGCAAAGATCAAAGCATTTAACATGAAAGACTGCAAATCAATAGGGTTTTTATTAAAGTTTTGGAAAAAATCTGAAAATCTTCTCCTCTCTGCATCACTGCTGATAGGAAGTCTCCAGTTCATAAGTGAGAGCCTTAATGTTCAATGCTCTGTACAAAGGCTCTTATCCTGATCCGTGAGATTAGACAGACTAGTTGTCTGTTTTTTGGTTTTTGTTTTTTTTTTTTTTGGTTAGGCTTTTTTTGCTGCAAAATAAATCCTAAAATGACACCAAATCAGTTCATCCTCTCTGAGCTTTTAAGAATGAAGTAACTCAAAATAAATTACAGAAATGCCATACTGGGCCGGGTAGTTTATTTAATCCCTCTAAAAAATTTTAAATGTAAAACTAGTCTCCCCCCCGCCCCTTTCACACAGAAAAACTTCAGAGCTTGAAAGCCCCACATAATTCTCAGTGCCAAGCTCCCATGGTGCATCAGTGGAGCAGTCCTTTCCTTTTTCATGTTTTCAATGCCTTCTTTCCCTCTTTCTCTTGGAATATGAGCTGACATGCAGAAGCTTGCTTTACACAGCACAACACCTTATCAGGAAACTGCTCTGCACCTCTCAACATCTGTACTGACAGCACTTGCCAGTCATGTTATTATTGTGGTCCGTCGATCAGGCAGTAACGTGTCATGTATGAGCCATCACTGCAAAAAAGACTTGTGGCAAGCCCCACTCTCTTCTCTATATTCCACACGCCTCCCTTTACTCATGCTAAAATCCACTACTGTTATCATCATACTCCAATTAAGTTACGCTCGGTGGACTAAAAACTGCCCTGAAGGAAGTCACATTTTCTGTCACACACTCATCAAGATGGGAGGCAAGTTCCTACAAAAGGCCCCCCCTGTGCGAGGCTCCCGTGTCCCTGGGACTGAGGTGAAGCCCACACCATGAAAGCAACGCGACCCTGAACAGCGACCTGGGCCCATCCCCAAACCTGTCCCACCCCAAACCCCAACGAGCCGAAAGGAAAGATACCGAAAAGCCGCAGCCAAGCTGAACCCCGCTCAGCACAGACTCCTCCTTGTCTTCTCCAGGAAGGAGAAAATGGGAAATCTTAATAAGTTTTTCTTTTGCCCGATTTTTGTCCCCACGCAACGTTTTAAGAATCTAACAAGCAGCACGGACCCACCGCCCAGCAGTTACCTCGGCTTTCAGCGAC
>NW_010146024.1:0-10450 GCF_000699245.1 Pterocles gutturalis
TAATGATTCTATGATTCTGTGATTCTATTGTATGCAAACTTGTTGTGCATACAGTCTATTACATCATCCAGATAGTTAATAAAGGCTTTAAACAGTACTGACCCCAGAACTGATCCCTGAAGGATACCACTAGCAATTGGTCACCAGTTGGACTTGTGTTGCTGACCACCACTTTTTGAGCCTGTGAGTCCAATCAATTTTCCACTCATCTTCCAGTCAGCATTTGCCTATGTCAAGAAACTCTCTTTCATTGTTTGCACCCAGCCTTATTTCGCTACTGGCAGAAGTGGGGGTGGTTGAAGTCCGCCAAGAGAACCAAGGCCTACTACCAAGGCAGATGCCTACTTCAACATCATTTTTGCTTGAAACTCCTCTTATCCTCACATACAAGATATCAAGCAGCTCATTCCCAGTTCCAAGGCAAAGCTGCATGCACTCCAGACAGTCCTTTGCATGTAGTGCAGCCCTTCTTTCTCACTTCACCTGTCTCTCCTGAAAAGACTGCACCCAGCCACTGAGGCTCCAGTCATCCAACCTTTTCTAACACCTCTCTGCAATACCAGTGAGGTCACAGCTCTGCAGCTGTGTACAGACTTTAAACTTGTTTGTTTCCCATGCTGCATGTGTTTGTATGCAGGCATTTGAGGTGGACCTCAGCCATTGTGCTTTCACCGGGAAAACAGAAGAACCTACTCCATCAAGCAGTGCCCCAGCCTTGATGAAGTGTAAACACTGCTCAGCAACAACAAAAACATCAGTGTGTTATCAATGCTACTTTCAGCACAAATCCAAAACATAGCCCCATGCAAGCTACTATGAAGAAATTTAGCTCCAGCCCAGCCAAAAACAGTATATCCAGACATTCCTCACTGACACTCTATATCTTTGCTTCTTTTCGGATGATGACAGTCGTTTCTGGATGTACCTACTTTAGGCTTTTTTCCCACTTTTCAGGTGGATCCTGTACCTTGTAGGCAGTCCTTTTTCCTCAAATAGGGTCCAGAGGTCATAGTAGCCAAAGCCGTCTAGAGCACCAGCTACCTGACCAGGTGTTGATATGCTGGTGCATGCACTTCTTCCTCAGCCTTTCCCCCTCACTGGAGGGACAGAGACCTTCATCTGGGACACCAGTCGGAGTAACCATCCATACTACTCAATGTCCTTTGCCTTCCCTCCTGGTCCTAGAGCTCTGTAACGACTCTTGACATGGGCAGGGTTGCCCTGGCAGTGTCTTCAGCACCTACATAGATGAGCAGCGAGGGCAATACTCAGGGGGCTGGACAAGCCTTGTCAGTCTCTGTCTGAGATCCAAGAGGCAACCCAGTGGCAAGTAGCAAGACACTGGTTTACATCAAAAGATGGGTGCTCCCATCCACTATCTGAGAGCATCTCCAGTGACTGTCACCCTCCTTCTCTTCTTTGATTCAGGCTGGGGTGTCTCTGATGCCAGCCAGAGGTCATGTTCCTTAAAAGCGGTGTTTTACACAAGTCTCCTGTTGAACAGCACTAATAAAAATTATGTAATTTGATTAAAATACTGCAAAATACATCAATAAAAATGAATCCTGTTGTGTTCTTTTAAATTTTTGTAAGCTAAGTTATAATATATTACAGGGTAGAGCTGAGCTATAAAAAAGTACCGGATATATTCTGCAAGAGTATATGCTACCATGGTATCACTTCTTGCACTCTAGATCTGCATTCTCTGCATAACAATATTTACATTAACTTACAATAAGAACTAGTGTTATAGCAGCTGCTGGATTTATTTCTGTTAATTATGCAGCTTTCAGAAAAGTACGGAGCTTATATGTTTTCTTAGTCTAACTTTTTGATAAAAACATTGATAACAATCACATCCAATAGCAAATAAAACTGTTTTCTTTATTTAACTGTGTTATTACACATTTAGATCCTTCACAGTGTTAGGCAGTATGTAGACTTCTTAGAAGTTCCTCATGAGAAATATATGCAGTAATGGACACTGCCTTTTAACGTAATTTTTGTGCTTCTTTTTATATTAATTCATGTATTAAAATATTAAAGAAATACATAGATACATATTCTAATATGCAACAATTAGGTGTAATCTGGAAATGCCTAAAAAAATTAATGATTATATAAATTTCTAACATATTACTAATGTCATCTCTTTGCAAAAGTGAAGAATAGTAGTGTAATTTCTCTCTTCTCTTAAGTAAAAAATACAGCTCCTGGCTTTCTCTCTAATTTTTTCAGTGACATTACAGTGTTTATATTTTGTTTTCCATTCCTTTCCTAATAATTATTTGTATTCTGAGTGTGTTTTGACCACAGCAGAGTACTAAACTTGCAATTCCAGATGATTATCCAAAAAGAGTCTTATATTATCTCTCTTCAAAAGAACAGTTAATTTTAAAGCCTATTATTACAAATATGTAATTAGGATACTAGAGAAGGGTTTCCATTAAGTTTTTCCATGCATACTTACATATTTATCAATACTGTAATCTTAGCATTTGTGAATCTGACTTCAAAGATGAGCCTATTTTGGGCAGATGGTTGGAGTAGAAAACCTCCAAAGGTCCTTTTAAACCCAAAGTGTTCTGAGTCTATGATTTTATTGACATTGAATTAGGTTAGAATTAAACTTGTTTAACTTCAAATGTATATAAGATGATTATCTATGTCTGATGTCTGTATCTAGCTTTCTAGTCAACAGGAGGATTCAAGATAGTTACATTTTCTCAGCTTAAGTATCTAGTGCCATCTGAGATACCTTAGGTTATCTGAAGCATCCACACTGTGCTGGCAGATATGACACAGGACCTGCCACAGATCTGCTGTAGTTGGAAACCAGGTGGAAATCAGTAGTAACTCTGACATACTCTCCCACTAAATTTTACTGTTTTACCTATTCAGCTGATTCTATTTTAGTATCCTTTTAATTTCTTTTCCCTTTTAAAGCTAAATGTTATTGTTATAGATGCTTTTTTAGTCATTTTATCTTCCACAAATATGTTTAATCTGGTATCACAAGGACATTGTGTAACAAATGGCATTATATTATTTACATCCTGAACCTTGTTTTGTACATTTGAGAGCTGCTTCTGGTCTGAGACTCTTCCAGAAATCAATCATTCTGTACAGAATAAATGTGAAGAGACTTTGTGTAATATCCCTCCTGACATTTTCTCAGAGTAGTGGAGGGTACTAGAAAAATTCCATTAGTGTGAAGGCTCTGTAGCCTAAGTGTAGACTAATGGGAAAACGTGTTTAGTCAGGATAGAAAAGAAACATGCATCCAGACTGCAAGGCTATATGTTCCCTTAATCTGGTCAAGCACCTCTTCAATGCATGAGGGGATAATAAGAAAAGGAGGATGCCATAAGCAAGAACATACAGGGATACAGAATTGACCTACAAACAATAAGTGAGGCAGTAACAGGAGAACCAAACTTGGTTAGTCACACTAATTGGTAAGGGTAGGTGGAACTCGGGAATGTTTACATCTGTAAGATTACCTGATGGAGGACCTTGTTAAATGGTATACTAAGGAAAAGAAGGAAGCTATAAACAGAACACAGAGACAAAAATGTGAGACAAACACAAGGAAGGCAAAGGCAAAAGACAAACTTCAGCAGTCACAGCAACTGTTGGGTTATCAAGAAAGGATGCAAACCTGAGGATCTAGGATGCTGGAAGAGGGCGTGGGACTGTGCTAACTGGTGGGGCAGTGTGTAGGGGAAGGGGAACAATGAGGAAAAGAGAGGAGTTATACACAGAAGGGGTTATAAAAGGGGCTGTTCCTTTGTGGAAAGGGCCAGGTCAGTATGTTTGGCTGAGCCCTGTGCCTTCTTTGCTGCAAGGCTGGCTTATGTTCAACTTGTTAGCCACCAGAACCCCTAGGTCCTCTTCTGCCAGGCTATTTTCCAGCCAGCATGGATACAACCTGTCATGGTGAAAAAGGTTATTCCTCCCCAGGGGCAGCACTTTGCATTTGAATGCATTCCTTTAAATGGCAGCAAATCTACCTGGTGTATCAACACTCCTCCCGGTTTTGTGTTGTTTGCTAACTTGCTAACTTGCTGAGGGGGCATTCTATCCCATCATCTGGTTCATTAATGAAGATATTGAACAGCATTGGCTGCAGCATCGGTCCCTGGGGTACAACATTTAGTGACTGGCTTCAGCTGGATTTGGTGCTGTTACTGACCACCTGTTCAGCCTGTGGTTCAGCCAGTCTTCTGCCTGCCTCATTGTTCATTTATCTGTCCTGTGCTTCATTAGTTTGTCTATGAGCACGTTATGGATGTTCAGCCTTACTGAAGTTGAAATAAAGAACAACCACTCCTTTCTCCTCATGTGTCTGGAAATGGTTTCCAGGACAATTAACTCCATTACATTACCAAGGATCAAAATGAGGCTAACTTTCCTGTCATTCCCTGGATCTTCTTGCTTTTCTTCCTTTCTTGGAGAAAAGAGTGATATTTACTTTCTTTCACCCTTTAGGAAACTCCTCCAATTGCCATGACCTTTCACAGATAGTCAGGAGTGCTCTCATAATATCATCAAGCAGCTTGCTCGTCACCTGTGGGTGCATCCCATCAGGTCTCCCGGATCCAATTGGTTTAAATGTTCCCTAACCTAATCATCCTTTACTGAGTGTGAGTCTTCCTTGCTTTAGACTTTCCCTCAGGTCTCAGGGGCCTGAGATTCCCAAAAGCCAGTCTAACCAGTGAAGACCAACATGAAAGAAAGCAGTGTATACATTAGTATTTTCCATGTCCTTTGTCACTAGCTCCCCTGCCTCATTCAGCAGAGGACCCACATTTTTACTAGGCTCGATTTCACTTGTCTTGCATGTACAACTTAATAATATGCTGACTTTTTTATGCACTTGATGGAAACTGTTCCCTTTTAAAATACCAAGAAAAGTTTTTAGAGCTGGGATGCAAGCGAAACACTTGTTTTTTTTCTGCTTCATTAGATTTCATTCAGAGACTTAATATCACTTTAGATCTGTTTGTTTTTATGAAATGAGATTTTGCTCACAACTATTTGATGTACATTTAAAAAGATAAAAGTGTATATAGCCACTGATAAAGTTGATTATGGAGGTTTCTTTAAATAGGCAGAAGACACCAACAGGATAAGCCCAAGGCATCTGTGTCTATGTATTTACATTCAGATCAACAAGAGACATCATGCAAGCAGTTGCACAATGTGTCAGTGTAATGCACTCTCCATTAGGAAATAAAATAAATTGAAAAGAAGGGAAGAAAAAAAAAAGAGTATTGAAGAAGAACAGAGGATGGGGTTTTTTTGTTTATTTTAAACTATTTCTAGCCTACTGTGTTTTCTAGACAATTTCCTGAAAACATGTTTATGAAATTCGTTGTACTACTTACAGCCTAAATTTAGAATATTACCTTTGTCTCATTTATTGTGAACTATAAATGAAATTATCTTTTTACTTTAAACAATTATACTTTATGAAAGAACCTTCTAAAATAACTTATAAGTGCAATGAATGGATGATTGACTTTCCCTTTTACAAGAAATTAAAAAAATGTTATAGCATAGCTTAGTTTCAAATCTTGTTCCCTGTATTTGGTCTGGCTGAGATGGAGTTAATTCTCCCCAAAGCAGCCCTCGTAGTGCCGTGTGTTGCGTGTGTTGCGTTGCTAGCTAGAAAGGTGTTGATAACACCAGTGTTTTGGCTACTGCTTAACAGTGCTCACACAGCATCAAGGCTATCTCCCTAATACCCCACCCAGTAGGCTCAGGGATCCAGGGGTGGGCAGGATCTGGGGAGGGGACAGAGCCAGGACAGCTGACCCAAACAGCAGCCCTCGTAGTGCTGTGTGTTGCGTGTGTTGCGTTGCTAGCTAGAAAGGTGTTGATAACACCAGTGTTTTGGCTACTGCTTAACAGTGCTCACACAGCATCAAGGCTATCTCCCTAATACCCCACCCAGTAGGCTCAGGGATCCAGGGGTGGGCAGGATCTGGGGAGGGGACAGAGCCAGGACAGCTGACCCAAACTGACCAAGGGGATATTCCATACCATATGACATCTGCTCAGGAATAAAAGCTAAGGGAAAGGAGGAGGAGGGGGCATTCATTAACATGACGTTTGTCTCCTGGAGCAACCACTATGTATATTGAAGCCCTGCTTCCCAGGAAGTGACCGGATATTGCTTGATGATGGGAAGTAGAGAATAATTTTTTTTTTTCTTTGCTTCTGCGTGTAGCCTTTGCTTTTTGCTTTATTCAACTACCTTTGTCTTGTCCCCTGAGTTTTTCTCCATCTTATTTTCTTCCCCCTTGTTCTACTGGGGAGGGGAGTGATAGAGCGGCTTGGTGGGCACCTGGTGCCCAGCCAAGGTTAACCCACCACATTCCCAAAGCAAAACTACAAAGCCCTTGACTTTAGTAAAGGAGATTAGAACTTCAGATGTATTGTATTTCTTTATTTTGTTTTTCCTTTTAGAAGTTTTTTTTAGCAATACTAAAGGACTAAGGTGACTAAGGATACGGTTCAATCAACACAACTTCAGACATGTCTAGTGTAGCTGTCTGAAATTCTAAAATACTATCATAGTAAATGTGGAGGTACAGGCCATTATAAGGAACAATTTGGATGACCATTTGTACAAATCTAATTTAGAATGATATGAGTCATGCCCTAGAAGAGCTCATCTTCTTTTATTCACTCTAAAAATATTCTGCGAATCACAGAATCATAGAATATCCTGAGTTGGAAGGGAACCACAAGGATCATTGAGTTCAGCTCCACACAGGGTAACCTAAAAGTTAAAACACAGAGCTAAGAGCATTGTCCAAATTTTTCTTGAACATCAACAGGCTTGGGGTCATGACAGCCTCCCTGGGGACTCTGTTCCAGTACTTGAGCACCCTCTCAGTGAAGAACTGTTTCCTAATATCCAATCTGAACTTCCTCCGATGCACCTTTGAGCCATTCCCTCATGTTCTATCACTGGACACCAGAGAGAAGACACCAGAATCTCCCTCTCTACTAGCCCTCATGAGGAAGTTGTAGACAGCAACAAGGTCACCCCTCAGTCTCCTCTTCTTTAAGTTGAACAAACCTAGTATCTTCAGCCGCTCCTCCTAAGTCATGCATGCCCTCTAGTCCTTTCACCACCTTTGTTGCACTCCTTTAGACACATTCTAATATTTTTATATTCTTCTTGTAGTGTGGAGACCAAAACTGCACACAGCACCTGAGGTGAAGACACATCAATTCTGAGCACAGTGGAAGAGTGACTTCTTTGGACCAGTTAGCTATACTGTGCTTAATGCAATCTAGGATACAGTTGGCCATTTGGCCTTGAGGGCACCTTGTTGACTCATATTGAGATTACCATCAACCAAAACCCTTAGATCTCTTTCTGCAGGACTGCACTGCATCCTTTTGTCCCCCAGTACATACGTACATCCAGGATTAAACTGTCCCTGGTGCAGAATGGCATTTCTCCTTGATAAATTTCATAAGAGTTGGTGATTGCCCAGCACTTTAATATATCGAGATCTCTCTGTAAGGCCCCTTTGTTTACGAGTTAACCAATGGCCCCTCCTAGTTTAGTGCTGTCAGCAAACTTACTGTGTGTGCACTCAACTCCTGTGTCCAGGTCATTGACCAAAACATCGGTCATTTCAGAAATTCAGTCTTACAACTAACGTACCGCAGGTCAACATAATCTACAGCAGAATTTGGTCTCCATAATAGAATTTGTTATCCCTTTGCCTGCAACTAAAAGATAAATAAAAAAATCCCTAAACAGCAGTGAAAGGGCCCTAGCCCTTTTGAAATCAGATAAGATTTATGTACTTGTTCTCTATCCTTAAAAGTTGCAACAGTTACACGTTAAACAGTTAATTTAATATAATTCAGTTGTATTTTCATAAGCATAATACACAAACCACGTGCAGATTTACAGATCATATGATTCATCATAATCACACAGCCATAAATATATGGGTCTTGGAGGTACTTTCAGAAAACCTCTAGTCTATTCTTTGTTGAAAAAGGATAAGGCTTTTGTTTGTTTCAACCATTCTTAAAAACCACCAGAGAGGGAGATTTCAAAAACTTTCAGTACTTCGTAATCCTTATATTTAGAAAATATTTTGCTTTGTCTCCTCTTGCTCCGTACTATCTTAATAACTCAAATGACCAAAGGAAACAGTTATGTCACCAGTGTCCCTATAATATTTTCTGTATCGTTCGAATCTTTCTAGATCTTCTTAGTCTTATAGGTATGTCTGTTTTCTTCAGCCTCTATTCGACTACTTCTGTTACTTTCCTCCAGGTCTCAAGTATCTTCCTTAAGAGTTGGTGCCTGAAAGTCAACATAATATGTTCCTTCCTGAACATCTTCACGGTTAGGGAAACTGGGGAAGATAGGAGAGGAAAGGACGGCTTTATTAATTTAAGAACCTATTTTTATGTTCTTATAAAATACACTTTATTAAATCTTTAGTCTCACCAACATCAGATAGTAGAAAACAGTTTTCTTTCATTATTACTATTTACTGTTACTATTTTTGCCTGACATGAAACAATCTTATTCGTCTGTCTCAGAATCAGATTTACCTTTTCTGCTCAAAACTACTTTTCAGTCCTTTATAACCTCCATATTTTTTTCTCTGCAACACTGACACTTAGCTATTTTTCCTAATTTTGTAGCCATGTATCATATTTCTCCTCTTAAGTCCTTTATAGAATGTAATCATTGATTTGGGAACAGCTGTCCAAAACTTTGATAAAATTCTGAGGTAATCTTTTTAAGTATTTTAAACCTGCACAGTTTTGGGGTCATGCACAGTTTTCGTAAGTGTGATTTCTATCAATCAGCTAAGTAAATAATTTAAAAGTTGCATAGTACTAATCTCAAGACAGATATCTACAGGACCTCAACTGAAATGCATTACCAATTACATAGTAAACCACATTTAATCTCTTTACATTGATAATGATTTCCTGTAATAATTACACAGAGGTAAGGTGTTTTCTGTGAAGATAATATCTTCGTCAGTAGGGAAGCTGGATAGAAAAGGAGGATAAAGGAAAGCATTGCTATGAGTTTTGTGACCTGATTTCCCCTCCACACAAAATTGTGGCCTACCAGATACCAAATTTAGAGAAAGCTATCAAGTGACTGAGGGGCAGAGAAGGAAGCAGATATTTCCTGTTTTATTTAATTTGAAAATGGTTATAAAAGATTGAAATAAGTTAGAGTCTCAAATTCAGAGTTGTCTTCATAGTTAAGCACAAGCAAAAGCAACCTTTTGCATTTGAATGTAACATGCATAAGTCCTAACTACAGAAACCTTGCACATAGAAGTCATGTCTTGCCTGTAAATCAGTATCATAATAGCTATATTTTGCTGATTTCTCTGCCCCAAATAAATGTCTAGGAAAGTCTAATATAGACATGCTCATAGCTGTTACTATAATAGGTATGATAATTTATATCTTTCCCATCAATCAAGGTAATTAATTATCTGTATCTGTGACTTGATTATTGATAGTCTACTGTGTGGTAAGGAAATATTGAATTTCATATTTAAGAAAGAATTTTCTTTTGGACAAAAGGAAGAAAAGTTTGGACTTGCATTGATTTTCCTGTGTGATCTGATCTAGGTGTTCCTGCTCCAGCAGGGGGATTGGACTAGATGATCTTTCAGGGTCCCTACCAATCTCTAACATTCTGTGATTCTGTGATTCTGTGTTTCTGTGATTTATTTTTGCTGTTCAAGAGTTAGTATTCACAAATTTCACTAAATACATTTATCTACCATTATACACATACATTTCCAAACATGTTTATACAGGTAACAGTCACATGTTCAGACATGACAAAACACAAAGGCTTGTATGACAAGGATAAAAGTTAGGATGCAGGTGCAAAACACCAAGTGGGCTAAATAAACAGACAGCTCATTTTCTGAGAGGAAGGAAAACTGTTCGTCACATTACAGAGTCTATGAAGTCTCAACACCTACCCTTTCCAAACAGGGGGGAAGTTTTATAATAGTGGATGATTAGATCAGTGACAGACTGAAAATACACTGAAATAATATATGATATGATATATACTGCAAAATCACGATCTAACTCACTGCCATCACTACCATCAAGGAGAAGCTTGCTATACATATATATTTGTACACATACCTTTGTTTTCTGATACAGCTGCAACATCTTAAAAGGACAATGGGACAATTTTTAAGGCATTTAGATAGCTATTGCCTACCTTCCATTGAATACAACAACTAAAAATCTTTAGCAAATGTGTTATACAGTATGCAAAGAATCACGCAAAATAAAAAGTATATTTTCCAGTGAGGATTTTTAAAGATGCTTACCTTAATAACCCATCCAGGAAAGGCGGCAACTTATATACAGTCAGCTCATTTGTGCATCTCCTGGATCCTGCTGA
>NW_010146024.1:10481-11913 GCF_000699245.1 Pterocles gutturalis
GAAATTTGTTAGTGTACTTTTAGTTTAAACAGCATCTTGTCATCAGAGGAATATATTAGGAAGCATGGAATTACTCTTTTCTGTTCTTTGCTCTTCAGTGCGAGCTGCAACCTCAGTTCATAACAGAAGCAGGATAAATACAGAAATCTAGAGTGATACTAAAGCCAAAGCTTTATACGGACAGAGCCTTTTCTTTCTAACGTTGTTTAAAGTTCACTGAGAACAGTTTTGGATTTTTGTGCATGTGTTTTTAACAAATTAGTCACTTTAGTAACATTCTGCTCCTAACAGCATGTGGGGAGGGTCTTATCTAAGAGAGGTTCCTGACTGTTTCTAGCAAGTTTAATGACAACAGAGCTATACAGCAATACAGAGTAGGATATCTTGCATAACAATGGTCTTTTGCCTTGACATCGGTACACTCCTGCAGGTTTCTTCCCCTCCACTCTGCTGTCAGCTAAGAACAAGGTCTATCAGCAGAAAGAAAATTTCACCCTGCAGGAAGAACAGTCAAGACAGCTTCCTTCTGCTGTGCCTCTACTTTACGTTACCTTTTCGTTGTTGTTGTTGTTGTGTCATGACAGGACAAAATGTTATGAAGTGCAGCTCAAGTGCAGATGAAATGAAAATAAAGTTAGAAACCATTCAAATTATAAAAAAAAAAAGCAAGAAATGCCCCATGTTTATAATTATCACAATATGTCCAATATTCTCCATTCTGAAGTTGTACTGAAGGCTCTATTTATACCTGATAAAACTCACTTTAAAAATAGTATGTTTTCTTTGATGTTTTGTACATAAAGACAAGATGAATAGTGCTAAAAATGTGTAATTGTATGTCCCACTGGGTAGGAAAATGTACAGGCACTCTAGGAGTCTAAAGGACATTACATTACAGAGTGATCAAGGCAACTGGAAATGAATATCTAAAAGGAATGAGGTCATTACGCAGTTGGTCATATGCTTTCATTGCTCAAGGTGATCACAAAATTTATTCTCCTGAGAGGAATAATTGTAAAAATAGACCCTCCAAACAAACAAATAAAAACCTCCGCGTTTTCTTTTTCTCTTAAAACAAATGCTTAATTTGAAAAACTGGAATTCTTATCCAATTTTTGTTTCATTTCTTCATGATGACAACACTTTTTTTACAAAATACTTTTTATTTGGAATACCTAGTATTTCAAAGAAGCTATTTTTCCTTGAAAACAAAAATTTTTAGAAGTGAAGATGCTCTTCTACTGTTTTGAAATACCAGATGCTGTCACTAAACCTGACTGATTTCAATTTTGTCTGAAAGTCATGTGAATGTTTAAATATAAGCCTAAGAGTCAAATTTCATTAACTTATCACATTATACTTCCTTATTTTCAAAACAGTTTGTCTGGGTGTTAAAATATTGAATTGAAATGTACTTATATATTTATCAAAT